>NW_019416794.1:368021-375245 GCF_000390285.2 Anoplophora glabripennis
GTAGGGAATGGCTCAAGGGTAGTAGTCTGGCAAATAGTTAGTCACTTACAAGGCGTTTATGATACCCTATTATTTTATCATAGGGACTGTGGAGGGAATAGGACTGTGGAGTGAATAAGGGGGGGGGGGTATTTGAGGTTCCGTTTAGGGTCAAATCGAGTGTTTATGACCTATACTTACTAGCGAAAAAAAAAAATTTTTTTTGAAAAAAAACGGGGCCGAAAACCGGCCTTATAGGCCCTCCTCCTTTTATCGGAAGACTTCTCATAATTTTAATATATCGCTTACTTTACTCATATATTTACACAGAAAAGTACTGCGCCATTTTGAAAATAAGCTACATAGTTTGCGAATCAATAATATTTAAAATTTTATTAAGTATTACTCCATGGCTTTCGATAACATTACTTTATTCTTAGCCGTATTGGTTTTTCTATCTGGTTATATTATGGTTTAATTAAAACTGCGCCAAATAGTGCACAAAGACAGCTTTTAAATAATGGTAATTTATTTTCTTTATCTCCCTTAACAAAATTATGGCGCTGTATTCATTTGAATTGAAACACTCTGTATACATAGTACTAACGCACCAAATGTCAACGAATTAGACAAATTTAAAAAAAGTTCCATTATGCCAAGTAACAAGACACCCAGTATTTCGCAGAACAAACGGTCTATGAACTATAATATACAAACTAGAAACAAGATCCCCTGCAGCTGTTAAAATTTCTGCTACGAGAAACTGTACATTTCGTGTACATTTTCAACGTGCATGCATTTAGTACCTCACATGACCGGTATACAGGCGGCACTCGCTTATATTTACCCGAGATATTACGTTGACGATCCACGATTTTATATTAGCTTTGTTTGACTTGTTGATTCGCTCTCATCCACAACCCACCCGCCAGCCGGTTGCCCGTCATTTTGGGCTTGATGGATTTAAATCGTAGCTCTCTAAATTGTGGGATTTACGTGTACACGCGCCGCGTTATTTTAATGAATGGACCGTTGTCAGAGGTAATTAAAATTTATTATCATTCTGTTTCGTAAACATGATGTAATTGCAGCGTTTTGATTTTTCTACAAATTTGTGCGAGTGACGGACATCAGTTCATATAAATTTGGGATTTACTAATAAGGAAGCAAAAACAGTTTTTCTCTTTTTTTCATTTTATACGTTTCTACACTAATAAAAATGTTCCCGGAATTTTCCGTAATTTTAGTCTGGCTATTTGTAACTGTTATTTTTACATTGCGACTCCAAAATGTCATAGACGTGATGTAGGTATCCGCAGTCAGTAACTGGGCAATGTAGGTTGTTAAAAAATTTTACCTTTTCTGGAGTATCTCTGAAGACTTTGATGCAGAATGACGAAGGAAGCTTATGCTAAAGGCATAATCTACTTAATTCCGATATAAATATGTGTATAGTCTTTCCGATCTCAATTGAAGACCAAAGAGCTAGGCATTATGTACCAGGTTCGGTCGCTATACAGCAAATCGGAATTGAAATATTTGAAAAACTTGTTCCCATATTTATTTAGCCATACCCATATACAGGTCTGGTCGAAATAAATGCAGGTGTTAGGAATGTATATGACCAGTTGAAGAATGCGCGCGCGGGCAAACGCCACACAGATACAGCCGCACTGGGCGACTGAGCCATAAATTTCAGTTGTTGACAAATTGCCTAGCAGTGCAGCTATGCGGAATTATTTTATTGTTGATTATTTTTATTTAGTAACTTTTCTAACCTAAACTAACAAACTTTCCTCATCCTTTCCTGGCAAGGATATGTTCATACCTTCCAGATGGTTCTTGGCGACCAGTAATATATTTTAATGAAAATGTAAATGTTTTTTGATATATCATAATCAAAATTTACCATCAGTATAATAAAATTGTTTCAGGACATAAATAATTAAAATTTGTTATTGGCTAAATGAACATATAACATAAATTTTCTACACATTATATATAAATTATATACAAATTAATATTATTAGGCCTATGAAACTCATTAAATTTTATTTCTAAGCGTTTTTATATACAGTGTAGGAAAGTACCGATGGTCTATCAGAAGTTACGTGGAGCGATAAAGTAAGCCATAGAAATCCATGTGATAGACAAGGATGGCTATAATGAAGGTGTCTAATAGTCAACGCCCATTTCGCCCTTCCACAAATAAAATCCACTTCTTATTTGTGGAAGTATTTTTTAATTTTTGTATGAAAACATTTAACGGGCAATTTAAAAAGAAATATTAAAGTGAAACGAATTTGGCGGGCAGCTGTAATGAGCTAGGCTAGACCATTGCACAATCTTTTAATTAATATTCAGTTAAAGTCTCAGAGATAGAAGTTAAGCACTTAGAATAGAAGTTGAGTACTTAAATAAGAAGTTTTCTGTAATAACATGTCCATAGTCTAATACATCATGAGGTTGACAACAATGGCATACAATTCGAATAAAATTTCAAATAAAAATTTACATAATGAGTTATTAGCGAAATTGTATACCTCGCATTAACTTTCACTGTAGAATAGTATTCGGTGACAAAACGTTACACTTTTTTATGCGAACATTNGAGAACAATTTTGCAATTTGAAAAAAAATTTGAAAAAATTGTCTGTAGGGATTTTCAGACTGGCTTCTTTAATTTTCACGAAACTTTTTTTCATAAATTAAATGAAAGGTTATCGAGGTATTTAAAATGTATTTAAAAAGTGATGATATTTGTATAATTTATAGTATTTTGAAATTTATAAAATGTATCACAAATATAAAATTAAAATTTAAACTGCTGTAGTTTTAACAAAAATTATTATTTCTCGATATAATTTAAAATTCCTTGACAAATTTACGTTTAATTTATGTAAAAATTAAAGAAGCCAATCTGATCTGAAAATCCCGAGGAGAAATGGACAGTTTTTTCGTAAATTACAAAATCGTTCTCCTTCTACAAAAGTTCTTTATATCATCGAAGTACATATACCTAACGTTTGATTTGGGTTCTTTGTCTCATTATCGAGATATGGCATACCTGAAATCTCACCAGCTGCCACTGATTTGATATGATGGAAGGTACAAATTTTCCCTTTTCCATTTATTAAAAGTACCTAAATTTCTAATGTTATATCTTACTTTACTGTGAACTTTTTTAATTATCATTTTTAAACTATTTAGTAACTTTTTCTTTAATTTAGTCATGAATTTTGTTTGATAAAAAATTAAGAAGTTTGTTATTTTAAGGTACAAATCAACATTATAATTTGCAATATTTTAATCTCGACTTTAATTAATATTATATGCTTTAAAATATTGTGATCTTAAAGTAATACTGTAGTTTATTTATAATAAAGATTTTTCTTATATTTTATTTTGTGTTTGCCAAATAAGTACATACTTATAAAAATGTTCTATAAATTATTTTTTTGTGTATATTTTTTTAAAACTTGAGGGAAACCTATTTTTGAAGAATTTATTTCATATCAGAGGTCAGGGAAAACATTCATCTTTAGGTATGGAAAACCCTGGAAAGTCAGGGAATTCAAGTTTTCAAAAGCACTGGGAACCCTGTATGATCCTAAACCATTTTCTGCAAAAAAATGTCAGTTGATTTTTTTCTCTAAAAATTAAATTTTTTGGCCATATATTTCTTAAATCCACTTCGGTTCAGTTGTTTTCTTATTGCAAAGGGGTAAATGGGACGCTTGCCACCTTTTCATATATATTCTAAGTATAAAATGATAATATAATATAACAAAAGACATGACCTGTATTTTTTAATTTTTGTATGAAATCATTTAACTGGCAATTTAAAAAGAAATATTAAAGTGAAACGAATTTGGCGGGCAGCTGTAATGAGCTAGGCTAGACCATTGCACAATCTTTTAATTAATATTCAGTTAAAGTCTCAGAGATAGAAGTTAAGCACTTAGAATAGAAGTTGAGTACTTAAATAAGAAGTTTTCTGTAATAACATGTCCATAGTCTAATACATCATGAGGTTGACAACAATAGCATACAATTCGAATAAAATTTCAAATAAAAATTTACATAATGAGTTATTAGCGAAATTGTATACCTCGCATTAACTTTCACTGTAGAATAGTATTCGGTGACAAAACGTTACACTTTTTTATGCGAACATTATTGCAATAAAAAGACTCATTGTACATTATTAGAGCAAAAATCGATACTCTCATACGGCAAATAAGAAAAATAACTAAAAAACTTTCAGATGTTAAACAACGGAACACTCTTTTGACAAGTGTGAAAGATCACTATACATATATGTAGTATATGTAAGCAGTAAAAGGAATTTAATCACCATTCAGATGTATTTATTGTTGGTAACAGTGTTTTGAATGTGTACATATGTTTTGATATTAAAGAAAACATACAATGGAGTAAATTATTAAGACATTTTTAAAATCGCCATACAAAACGAATACTTGTCATAAGTCAACATGTCTCAATAAATCGAGCAATAAATGAATCAGCTATAGATAACTTATCTGCATTAATTAAATTTTATTATCAATCATAAATATGTTAATGTGCTTAAACAGTATTACAAATTATGTATTACTCAAGTACTTTATAAAATAAAAACGTGTTGCACATCGATAAAAGCAATAAAATTCCTCAGTTTTTGAAGTGTCATCCTGTTGCAATTGGATTATCGAATGGTTGATCTTTTTTTATCCACGTAATACAAATTCAATTTCGTTGCATTGCAACTGCTATCGTTAATAATGGATTGTTCGTGCGTTGGTCACTTATTATGGTTATTTTGTTTTGCCGTCAGATTTTGAAATTATTAACACTTGAAATCTATCTGGACATTAAAAACGAAGTTAAAGATATGTTAAAGGTATTTATTTAATAATACATTTATACTTCGGTTTATTCCTCATTCGAATCACAATTATTATATCTGAAGTGAAGGACGTAGGACTGCTTATTTCTTATTATTAAAATATTTAACTGGAAAAAATAATTTTTATATTATTATTGTATTTTCATACCAAGATCGACGGCCAAAATTTCCTATAATAGCCTCCATTTTGCGTCTAATACCCCTAAATTTCATAATAATGTCCTTACATTTCAGAGTAATACGCTTTAATGACTAATGCATTCTAATGCATGGTAATGCGCTTGCAATTCCGGCTAATGCCTAGTGATTCTCCTAAAATATAATAGTTACGCTTTTAAAATGTAGTTACAAAGAAGGGACATGAGCACATATTATTATTTTGTCTATTTTTATTGATGCCTTATGATTGTTTCATTTCAACTGATGATCCTAATCTTCATATGTAAACAACAAACCCATGGAAAAACTAAAACTACAGGCAATATGGTTTTAGCTTTGCTTAACTGATATTATAATTATTTAAATATAAATTATATTATAATTATTTTAAAACTGACTTAAACAAATTTGGTGCATTAATATACATTTTAAATCTAATTAAAATTTGTATAAAAAAAACTAAAACTCAGTATATGTATTGATTCATTTAAGAGCGTTTTTCAACTTTGGCCTTTTTCTTTGATGCCTTATAACTTTTTTATTTGTAAAATTGTTTGATTTTTGTAGACATATTTTACACAGTTTTTTTTTACAAAAAAACCAGTGGATTAAGTGATTCTTCAATAACTATTATTTTTCAAGTTTTAAAATCTATATAAAATTTTCCTTCGAATGATGGACCATATACATGATATGTACATAATTAATAATGTACTTGACAGTAGATTTGGTGCATTACACTTGCCCAATATTTTCACGAAGCGACATCATGACATCATGAATTAATTCATGAATGAATTCGCAATATAAAACACGAGATAAAACAGCTATTAGTAACGCCCTGTAATTTCCAGCAATGCCTGAATTTTGTATAGTCTTTCAGATCTTAATTGAAGACCAAAGAGCTTGGCGGTATGTACCAGGTTCGATCGCTATGCAACAACTCGGCATTGAAATATTTGAAAAACTTGTTCCCTTATTTATTTAACCATACACATATACAGGTCTGGTCGCCCAGTTGAAGAATGAGCGGGCGGGCAAACGTCAAACAAACACAGCCGGACTGGGCGACCAGCCATAAATTTCAGTTATCGACAAATTGCCTAACAGTGCAGTGCAGCAATGCGAAATTTGGTGTGATTCAGGTAATTTTAATTTATTATAGTAGAAATAAGAGGGATATTTTGTTTACTAATTTACAACATGGCATTTTGGAGAGTTTTTGAAACGGAACAAAACGAAATACCACCAGACAATATTGTAGTAGAACCGGTTGTTGATGAAACATATGTGTCCACAATTTTTCATGTTGTTAAACAATGTGTTATAGATCATTGCGTAAAGAGAAAGCGAAAACAAAATTATCGACGACATGACGCGAGTAATTCGGCGGACGATTTATAATTTATATAAAGAAAATTGGGGATATAAATAATTAAAATATGTTGTTGGCCAAATGAACATATAATAGACTTTTAAACATTTTTTAGGGACGCTCATGAAACTCATTAAATGTTATTGCAAAGCGTTTTTATACATGTTCAACTGACTTCGGAAAGACTATACACCACAAGCCCAGCGGTTGTGTTGCTCGTCGACCAGGATCTAATAAAATTGATATAACTGTGCCTCGTATGTTTTTTTAATGTTTGCAATCATTGTAATTTTTACGGATTTTAGATTAAAGCTATCTTTAATCGTCGTTTATTTGTGTGACTCCTTATCAAAAGGTGCCGTTATCGATTAGTCAGAAATTCTAGGAAAAGTACCTGGATTATTTTTATCACAAGAATTATCACTTACTTTCATACCATATACGTTTATGCGGCATATAACGTGTTCGGAATATGTAAATATGATTTTTAAGATAAACTCGCGCAATGTTTATTTTTGTGTATATTTTTATTCGCAAAGCACTTAACAGATTATAATTTAGAACCGAGTGGAATATTTTAAATATTTGTCTAGATAATTAATTGCGACTTATACGGCGGATTGGTGAATTTTATAGTTTTTATATTATCTGTGTTTATCTGACGTAGGTATTTAAAAAATGTTTAATCTATTGTTTTTGTAGTTTTATTTTATTAATAATCGTTTTCAGTTTCTTAGTAAGTATATTATCGTTTTCAATTAATTATTAAATAGTCTGCAGATATATTATTATTATTATTATT
>NW_019416794.1:375328-406787 GCF_000390285.2 Anoplophora glabripennis
AATAAATTATTATTATTATTATTATTAATAGTAATAATAATAATAGATTTGGGAATGAAATAATATTTCACCATGTTTACATGGCTACCTCTTATGGGAGGTATGACATTTGAATAATTCTATTTAAATTACTATACAGATCTCGGTATGGATACCCTGAGTCTTTTTAAAATATGAATATGACTTTTAAGAATGTACATACTATTCACATTTAAAAGGGTGTATCTCCTAATATCCATTTCTTATTTTTTGTACAATTTAGGACCACCCTGTATATTAAAGTGAGTATACTTACCAGGTGGTTCAAATTGGTCGGGTTTCAAGGGTTACTGCGAATCTGTAATAGATAGAGCATTCTGATAGACGAGTCCAGAGCTTTTTTTTTTTTCGAGAAAATAACAATGGCGCAAACCGCATCTCTCTATCTGTTACCGTTTTCGAAAAACAGGACGTTTCTCGATTTTTGGTTAAACCGACTGGTGCCTTTTTCTCGTTTTCCTTTCAAGATATCTTCATCTCAAGATGGTTTTAAGCTTCGTTGTGGCTTCTCTAGATACTTTAATATTCGCCTTAAAATTTATTAAATACATTAAGTTAATTTACTATATTCAAATAATAAATACCTATAATTGAAAATAGAGATACGTTGCTAAATCTGCATTTTCATTTCTTAGATTAAAACATTTTATTAAGTTGTATTTGTCTTCATTTGAGTAAAGAACCATTTTTGATTTGTGTTAACACACTGCAAATAATGTTAAACGTCAAACTTGTTGGTTTTCAGAGCCTTCTCACAATCAGTCAGAAAACGTAAATTTCATTGGTATTTTACAAATTTTATATTTTTTCGCGAATCTACTCAAAAAGTAGTAAAGTATATATTTTTGGATTGCATTTTTAGTTCTCTTTCCGATTTTGAAATAAAATACAGGGTGTTCTATTTAAAAAAAAACACAAGTTGTGGTCGTATCACAGGTCGTATGGCTGGTTCGCAGTAACCCTTGAAAACCGACCAATTTAAAACACCCGGTATATTCATATCTGTTTCATAGGTTATTTTTTCTATCCATTTCATTTTGTATGTTATTATACTAACAAGCTAATAAGTGTAACTCAGTACTAGAGTTAACTGACTAATACATACAGAGTGGCCTAATTAAAACAGAGTATTCTATAGGTCTGGTAATATCATTTATTTGTATAAATTTGTATAAACTTAATTCTAATAAAAGTTGTACCAAATCGATTTATTTACATTTTATAATTATTTTCGATTATACAGGGTGTACCATTTCTTCTGGGCGTTACCTAACTTTATTTTTTCAAATTGAATACCCTGTACGTTAATATATTTTTTAATTTCTTGGCCCACTATAGTAAATAAAAATTGGTTTAAATCTTACCATCTCGGTATTATTTAATGTTTTTTGTTTGAAGTTTGTAGCATCTTCGAAAATATTAATAAAGAAACAGTAAAAAAACGTTATTAAAAAAATTAAATTAAAAAAATCAAATTATTCGTTATCCATATTTGGACATATCTAACCCTCACAATTGCTGTTTGTGTATTTGAAATATACAGGGTGTCCCGTTCATGTTTCAAAAGAAACTTGTGTGCAAGTTCCTCATGGGAAAATAGTGTAACGTTTTTTTCTAAGACGCCCTGTTTTCGAGATACAGTGTGTTGGAAGTTGTTACTTTTCAAATGGTTTTCCTTAATTATCTTTAAATCGGCTAAAGATAAAAATGTCAAAATTTGTACACGAGTAAACATCAACTGTGCAAGAATAATGTGCAAACGGTTACTTTCTGAAAAACAGTGTCACCGATATAGTAATTGGAGGGGTACAATCGAAAAAAAAATATGTTAAAAGTCAATATTTATTACATTTCTAAACGGTTCTGTAAACTCTAAAGCATACTGCAAAAAACAGGTATACTTGTCGAAATTCGGTAGCATGTACCATTTTCGAGAAAAATGCAAAAAGTTGCATTTTTTTGCATATAATGCGGCACAAGTACATTAACAAAATATTAAATTGAAAGACGACTTTACCATTAAATGAGCTGAAGACATTTAGCTACTAACAGTATTTGCATTTAAGACTAATTTTAATTTCTTAAGTATCACATGAAACAGTTAAATTGTAAAACATTTTAATTAACTACATAAAAAAATTTAAATTTATTTTAAGTTTCAGCTTGCATAACTTTTAAAAAAGTAAATCAAAATAAACAGATTGTGGTAATTAATTATCTATTAATAACTAATTTTAGATTTTGTAAACTACTACACTACCATTACTAAAATAAGCCATTGTTGAATGGACTGAATAATGGACATGAATGCTTAAAAAAAAGTGATAAGAACAGAAAAATATTAGAAAACAGACTCGGAGACATACAGAACAAAACAGCTGCACAATTAAATAAATGAGCAAAACTCGAAATACTACAGTAGATGCTGAAATTGTCCCCCATTTCCTTCTATGCAACTTCATTTTTCTCGGAAATGGTACTTGCTACCGAATTTCGACAAGTATACCTTTTTTTTTGTAGTATGCTTTAGATTAGAGTTTATAGAACCGTTTAGAAATGTAATAAATTTTGGCTTTTAACATTTTTTTTTCGATTGTATCCCTCCAATTACTTGTATCGACGACACTGCTTTTCAGAAAGAAACCGTTTGCACATTATTCTTAACGCACAGTTAATGTTTATTCGTGTACAAATTTTGACATTTTTATCTTTAGCCGGTTTAAAGATAATTAAGGAAAAACATATGGAAAGTAACAACTTCAACACACTGTATTTCGAAAACAAACTTTACATGAACTATCTTTATTATTTTTCCATGAGGAACTTGCAAACAAAACGGGACACCCTGTATTATGTAAGTTGTAAGTACTTAGAGGCAGAGCATGTTATAGGTTTGTTCTTACTGGAACGTATGGTGAAAACTATATCTCGTTAACTCTCCCAGATATTTTCAAAAAAAAGGGTCAAACGTAATTTATTGTTAAAAATACCACATAACATAGAAACAATACGACTTCATACTCGACTCAGTTATTTGTTTGTCGAAGTAAGCTTTAGATTCAACGAGTAATTCAAGAATGCAATAATTTACAGTGTATTACGTTTGAATAAATGAAGTTAAGTAACGCGCAGAAGAAATGGGACACCTTGTATAATTTAAAACAATTTTGAAATGTGAAGAAATTTATTTGCATCAATTATTATTTGAGTTTTTTTTTGAGTTATTCTGAATTCGTTTCGCAAAATAAACCAGCACTTATTTCACTATATAAATACTCGATTAAATAATACATTTTCTGTCCTTTAGAAAAATAGGTCATTTGTATGTTTCTTTTTTTCTTGAAACTATAAATTGTAGTCTTCTCAAGGCATGTTTTAAGGCCAAATTGAAATCTATGACTCGGTTTATGATATTAAGTAGTTACTTCTCGTATTATTTTTCGGCAAGATCAAAGAAGCGAATGTATAATTCATAAAGTTTTTCAACAAAAAAACAGCAAGCAATATTTTAATTATGCTCTATAAATCAGTCAACTTGTATTCCATTTAAAAAGGCTCCTTATTTGCATTTTCTTTTGCAATACATATGAATGCAGAAAAACGATATTTATATCCAGTATTTCATTTCGAACAAACGTGTGGTAAAATGGGAAAAATAAATGTGTAGCTACTTTAATAGACCTTCCATAATAATCATAGTTAATTATTTCTGTGGTTTGCATGTTAGTAGTAGTATCATGGGATAAACAGTTATTATACCAATGTTTTATAAATACGTTGTTAATAATCAAAATGTTTTTTTGATTTTTAGATAGTTTGCTTTTCCATATATTTCATCAAATTTTCCATTCGATAAACTCATATACTGCAACACATTCACGTTTTTTTTTAATAAGCACTTGTAGAGCATTGTTCTCAACAATTTGATGTGAAATCTATTGTATCTGATAGGAAGTACAAAAAAAGATATGATAATACGCAGTAATATCTAATTAAAGGTATAGTTTTTAACTTTCGCAGTAATTATTATTGACACGCTTTCCCTTTAGAAATTATGAACAATGCGACACTTCAGAATTTCTCTAAAGATTTTTCTACAAGTTGTTAGTGATTTATGAAATTGGGTTTTTGGTGCTAAATTAAATGAAATTAATTGAAATATAAATATAACATCCTCGACGAATGTGTTTCTTTAGATTATTGTTGTTGTTTAACTGATATTTCCGAATACACATTCTCATAATCGTCGTTTATGGTGTTGCAAGGAAATGATAAAATAAAATAGATATATTTTAAAATTAGTTTTAAGCAGTACCGAGTTTGTTACGACGGTTTTGTGATCTCTTTTTAAATATTAAAAACTTAGACACACGGGCATTATACCAACAAAATAATTTATAGCATCAGCTTTATGCATAGAATATTTAAAACACGTTAGTATCAAATTTATTACACCTTTCATATTATACAGGGTGTGCCATTTAAGACTCCCGCTGCCAATATCTCCGAAATGAAGATATTTATTTTAGTTCCGGAAATTGGGGTTGTTAGGTCCCTCCAATAGCTTCAAATTGCAGTTAGAATTGTTAGTTCAAATATTTCTGTATAGATGGCGTGGCGATACTAAAAATTTTTTGATCCCTGGAATGTGGAAATGCAGTCCATCTGAAAGATCGTTAAATTTTTAGTAATTTTTGTAATAAATTTCAATCCCAATATTTACTTGTTTTCGAGAATTGTCGACTTCAATATGCAATGTATGATGTATGAGGAAAATCTATTATTTTATTTAAATTACACTGAGACAAAATATTCTTTTAAAATATTGTTATAATGGCATTATTTACACCACATACTAACTAACAAACAATTATAAAAAACAATTGATCAACTACAGAAAAAAAAATTGTACAAATATAAATCTTATAAGAGGCAGAAACGATTTTAAAAAATTGGCTCATGTCATTTGTTTAAAATAAAACATATGACAGATGACACATATTAGTTTTCCAATAATTATAGTTTTATCAGGTTGCGTCTTTCAATTTAACTATACTAGTTATTAAAATATTTTTATATAATGAATTACTCAACTGAAGATAAATTAGAATATGGTATTAATATTTGTCGAAGCTCAATGAAGTACTGCTGCTGCACGACGGTTATATGCTGGCGGAAATACACATACCAGTAAAATAGGTAAGTAACTAGCATGCTAAAAAATGGCATATGCCGGCGGATGGCACACTGCTGATACATTTGCAAGTAAAATGGAATGCCTCGATAGTATATGGCTTATTGGCATGCCAGTAGATAGCAAGTGGTAATACACATGCCAGTTTTTCAGTGATCAGAGAGTTTTCAAGACGGAAAATAATAGGTTAATTATGGAAAATGTGCGAAATGAATTAAACAATATTAGGTATCTCATTACTTGCACCTCAATTGGTAGTTAAAAATATTAAGCAACAGAGGATCAGAAGAAAGAAACGAGATATTTGGGTAAAATACTGGATTAGCAGAAGGGAAGAATATGGAGCAAACAGTTGTTTGCTTACAGAAATGCGGCTAGAAGATATAAATGGCTACAGAAATCATTTGAGAATGCTTCCTGAAAAATTTGATGAACTGTTATTGAAAATTAGAAACAAAATTCAGAAAAAAGATACCCATACAGTCATCCAAGGTAGAAAACAAAATCGCTTATAGTGGTGATAGCTACTGGAGTGCCAGCAACTAGTAGACACGTTCCGACATGCCGCTTGAACTCCCCCGAAACCCCCCGCCTCACATTGCATGCCAAAAAATCAAATGATGTGCAATTTACTTGCGCAACTTCTACAGGCATGCCTTTTAATAAATACACATACCTGGAGCTATCTCCTGCAAGCTACTTGCATGCTATTGTGCAAGAAAGAGGCATGTGTATTTCCGCCTATACGTTTTCCAATGAGGCCTCAGCCGGATAGGAAAACATTTGTAAGTTTATGCCAAAATTTACTAAATAAAGGTGGTTTTACTAATCCTAAACGACATCGAATTAAAACTGTTAGGAATGATGAGAACACAGCTCAAGTGTTACAGTTTTACAAATTGTTTATAATAATCCTAAGACTTCCCTAAGGCAACTTCAGTCCGAGTCTAATATTTCTACATCTTGCCGCAGAATTTTGAAAGACAATCGCTATTTCCCCTATAAAATTCACCTCGTCCAACATTTAAGAACTGGTGATGAGCAACGGAGATTAGATTTTGTAGCTCAATTATCAGTGATCTATGAAGAAAACAATAATTTAGGTACTTAATAATATCTTATGGAATGATGAAAGTAGATTTCACAATAACGATATGGTAATACGCCACAATTGCCGCTATTGGTTTGACAATAATCCAAGAGTAATGCACCAAACCCGAAATCAATATGTTTTTTCTGTGNGATATGGTATTAATATTTGTCGAAGCTCAATGAAGTACTGCTGCTGCACGACGGTTATATGCTGGCGGAAATACACATACCAGTAAAATAGGTAAGTAACTAGCATGCTAAAAAATGGCATATGCCGGCGGATGGCACACTGCTGATACATTTGCAAGTAAAATGGAATGCCTCGATAGTATATGGCTTATTGGCATGCCAGTAGATAGCAAGTGGTAATACACATGCCAGTTTTTCAGTGATCAGAGAGTTTTCAAGACGGAAAATAATAGGTTAATTATGGAAAATGTGCGAAATGAATTAAACAATATTAGGTATCTCATTACTTGCACCTCAATTGGTAGTTAAAAATATTAAGCAACAGAGGATCAGAAGAAAGAAACGAGATATTTGGGTAAAATACTGGATTAGCAGAAGGGAAGAATATGGAGCAAACAGTTGTTTGCTTACAGAAATGCGGCTAGAAGATATAAATGGCTACAGAAATCATTTGAGAATGCTTCCTGAAAAATTTGATGAACTGTTATTGAAAATTAGAAACAAAATTCAGAAAAAAGATACCCATACAGTCATCCAAGGTAGAAAACAAAATCGCTTATAGTGGTGATAGCTACTGGAGTGCCAGCAACTAGTAGACACGTTCCGACATGCCGCTTGAACTCCCCCGAAACCCCCCGCCTCACATTGCATGCCAAAAAATCAAATGATGTGCAATTTACTTGCGCAACTTCTACAGGCATGCCTTTTAATAAATACACATACCTGGAGCTATCTCCTGCAAGCTACTTGCATGCTATTGTGCAAGAAAGAGGCATGTGTATTTCCGCCTATACGTTTTCCAATGAGGCCTCAGCCGGATAGGAAAACATTTGTAAGTTTATGCCAAAATTTACTAAATAAAGGTGGTTTTACTAATCCTAAACGACATCGAATTAAAACTGTTAGGAATGATGAGAACACAGCTCAAGTGTTACAGTTTTACAAATTGTTTATAATAATCCTAAGACTTCCCTAAGGCAACTTCAGTCCGAGTCTAATATTTCTACATCTTGCCGCAGAATTTTGAAAGACAATCGCTATTTCCCCTATAAAATTCACCTCGTCCAACATTTAAGAACTGGTGATGAGCAACGGAGATTAGATTTTGTAGCTCAATTATCAGTGATCTATGAAGAAAACAATAATTTAGGTACTTAATAATATCTTATGGAATGATGAAAGTAGATTTCACAATAACGATATGGTAATACGCCACAATTGCCGCTATTGGTTTGACAATAATCCAAGAGTAATGCACCAAACCCGAAATCAATATGTTTTTTCTGTGAATGTTTTGTGCGGCATTTTGAATAGCTATTTAATTGGACCATATCTTTACCACGGAACAACAACAGGTAACCGTTATTTACATTTTCTAGGAAACGAACTGCAACAGGATGGGGCCGGGGTGCCCCATCCTGTTAAATAGTTAAATCAGAGGTTTCCGGAAAAGTGGTTAGGTACTAACGGAGTTATAAAGTGTCCGGCTCGTTCATCAGATTTGACTCCATTGGATTTTTTCCTATGGGATGATTTAAAAAACATTGTATACCGGAATCCTATAATAGAAGACATGGCAGATTTGTATAATAAAATTTATGCAGCTACGGCGGCTTTAGATCGTGACATTTTATTAAGAGCCTTTAATGTCGAACTAACGAGAAGACTAAGATTTAGTATAATTCTTGTTTTAACTTCAGTAACTACACCTACATCTCCGTTATTAATTTAAGTACTTTCTGTTACTTTCTCTGTAATTGATCATTTGTTTTTTTATAATTTATTGTTTATTAATTAGTATGTGGTGTGAATAAAGTCATTATAAAAATATTTTAAAAGAATATTTTGTCTCAGTGTGATTTAAATAAAATAATAGATTTTCCTATTACATCATACATTGCATATTAAAGTCGACATATCTCGAAAACAAGTAAATATAGGGAAAAACTTTATATTACAAAAATTACTCAAAATTTAACGATCTTTCAGATGGAGTGCATTTCCACATTCCAGGGATCAAAAAATTTTTTGTATCGCCACGCCATCTATACAGAAAGATTTGAACTAACAATTCTAACTGCAATTTGAAGCTATTGGAGGGACCTAACAACCCCAGTTTCCGGAACTAAAATAAATATCTTCATTTCGGAGATATTGGCAGCGGGAGTCTTAAATGGCACACCCTGTATAATATGAAAGGTGTCGGAATAAATTTGATACTAACGTGTTTTAAATATTCTATGCATAAAACTGATGTTATAAATTATTTTGTTGGTATAATGCCCATGTGTCGAAGTTTTTAATACTAAAAAGAGATCACAAAACCGTCGTAACAAACTCGGTACTGCTTAAAACTAATTTTAAAATATATCTATTTTATCATTTCCTTGCAACACCATAAACGACGATTATGAGAATGTGTATTCGGAAATATCAGTTAAACAACAACAACAATAATCTAAAGAAACACATTCGCCGAGGATGTTATATTTATATTTCAATTAATCTCATTTAATTTAGCACCAAAAACCCAATTTCATAAATCACTAACAACTTGTAGAAAAATCTTTAGAGAAATTGTGAAGTGTCGCATTGTTCATAATTTCTAAAGGGAAAGCGTGTAAATAATAATTATTGCGAAAGTTAAAAACTATACCTTTAATTAGATATTACTGCGTATTATCATATCTTTTTTTGTACTTCCTATCAGATACAATAGATTTCACATCAAATTGTTGAGAACAATGCTCTACAAGTGCCTATTAAAAAAAAACGTGAATGTGTTGCAGTATATGAGTTTATCGAATGGAAAATTACATGAAATATATGGAAAAGCAAACTATCTAAAAATCAAAAAAACATTTTGATTTTTTGATTTTGATAATTAACTATGATTATTATGGAAGGTCTATTAAAGTAGCTACACATTTATTTTTCCCATTTTTTTACCACACGTTTGTTCGAAATGAAATACTGGATATAAATATCGTTTTTCTGCATTCCAGGGATCAAAAAAAAAATAGTATCGCCACGCCATCTATACAGAAAGATTTGAACTAACAGTTCTAACGGCAATTTGAAGCTATTCGAGGGATCTGACAACCCCAGCTTCCGGAATTAAAATAAATTTCTTAATTTTGGAGATATTGGCAGCGGGAGTGTTAAATGGCACACCCTGTATATAAACTGTGTTTAATAGATAAAAAAAATGCAGGAGGATAAGTCACATTTTATTCTATGTTCACATTATAAGAACAAGAAGGGCTAATAACGGCTCTTATTTATTTCAAAGAAGGTTCGGGCTTTATGAAATTCGTTATGTTTTTGTTATCATAAACAGTGTTATTGTAATTTGTGAAATGAAAATCAATCCAGGACTTGGCCTGAAAAGTAAAATTTTGTTGGCAGTAAAACGTGTTTTATTCTGGATAATTTACAATGCCATTTCTGACATCTGTTGAAATGTTCACCATTTATAATAGTAAAACATTTTTGTACACTTTTATGTTGTAGTTATGGAGAGGTACCAATCGTGTGCAGCTAGCGTGAACGCACCCTGTATATTACATTACATTACATTTTACATTAATAAAATGTTATCAACAAAGAAACAAAATACTTAAATATTTATTTGTTATTTATCCAAATCGAAAATATTACTGGATAACTTCAGCAATTTGTAATTTTCTCGAAAACAGTTTGATACGAAATTTATTTTAGTGTAACAAAATAGCAAGAAAAAATGTAATATTTTTTTTTGGGGTCTGGTAAAAGTGGACTGTTAACTTTACATACGTCAATTTATTTTAACTCATGCTTTGAGAAGTCAAGTACCTGTCTAAGTATTGTCAAATATATTCTGTAAACTTTGGTATTGTTCGAATTAGACCGGGAAATTTTAGGAAAATTTTAGTTACGTATTCTAAAAATATTTAAGACTATTCATTATGTGTGCCAATCCCAGTATTTTATTCTTGAAGTTTTTGGGACGATCACCTTATCCTGGAATTAGTCTCGAACAAAATTTAAATCTCTAATTTCAGTGGACTAATTAGCCAGAATCGAATAAAATTCATGTCTCGAAAAAAAATTAAATGTCTAATTTCAGTAGTTTAGTTATAGCCAGAATTGAACAAAATTCAACAAAACAAACATATGCGAGACAAATTAAGTATATTAAAAAAAAACAAAAATAATTATTGTCATTGAAAAATACTGTGCATATTTTATTATTGTTAATTTATTCAGAAGATCCCAAAATTGGGTTTTTTACTTTTGAGATTTCGGACACTGGATTTTATAAGGGATCCCGAGGTTGGTTGGTTTGGTTCTTATGTTTGTTTTTTTTTTAAAATACGATTAAATATATATTTAGAAACCTATTTAAAATCTTAATTATTAAGAGAAACACATATATTGGAACTACAGCAATTAGTATTTTTATGTTTCAAATCACTTGAGTAAGAATTCGTTAGTCCTAAAAAAAATATTTTTGGTACCCACTACACCAACTTTTGCACAAAAAAAAATCATGATAGGACATGATTTAGTTGTTTTCTTGAAAATGTTGGTTAAAAAAGCAACAAATGAAAACAACACAAAAAATTACATCAGAATGGTTTAATAACTTTTTCAGTCGGACTATAACAAGAAGTAACAACTGAATTTTCAAATAAACGAGTTTTATTTTTTTTAATAAAATTAAAGGAAGAGTAAGTAATTTTTTTTTCAGTGTAATACCATAAATTAATTTCTGTACTACGTCCGCATATGCTTTTCAGTATGTGCCCTGATATCCCTGTAGTGATAATTAAAGGTTCACCCTGTTCATAAGAGGTTGACACCAAGTGTGATTATGAATCATCATTTTTGTTTATCTGAATACTAAATAAGCGCAATCTAAATATAACTGTCATTTTTTAATTTAGAAATGGTTTTATTTTAGTTGTCAAAACTTAAAAATAACATTACGTTTTTTAAAAAATATAAGGATTTATTGGCCAAATTCTAATAACTTTCATGTGTATTCACTAAATTTAAAATTCTATATTGCGGGGCTTGAATTGAGATTAACTCAAATGAAATAACCTTGTCTTGATTTCCAGGTGACCTTATAGGGCTAAGCTATCCCCGAATTCAGATTCAGCGACCTCAAAAGCATACATACTTACAGGTTAATATGGCCTTTTCTTTACTTTGATCTTGAAAGGATCTTGACTTGATCGAAATGTGACCTTGTGGGGCTAAGCTATCCCCGAATTCAGTTCCCCCCAAAAATAAACTTATATACGCTCTGGTTGAAATTGAATACAAGCCTTTTCTTTAGTTTGATCTTGAAATGACCTTGATTTGACTTGAAGGTGACCTTTAGGGTTACGCTATCTCCAGATTCAGATTCTGTGAGCCCAAAAACACCTATACACTCACTGGTCAAAATTCAATATAAGTCTTTTCTTCAGCTTGACCTTGGGGCGACCTTTACCTGACCTCCAGGTGACCTTAGATATCTAAGCTATTTCTGAATTCAGGTTCAGCGATCCCAAAAGCATTGTACCTACTGGTCAAAATTCATTACATGCCTCAGTTGTTAAATCCATCAACTTACAACTTCGTGAAGCTTACTCAGGCCTACAGCCAAAATCACATATTTCCCCCCTCTTTATCTCTGAAACTATTCATAGGATCATTTTGGGCCCATGACAACTTTTGTTCAGAAAGTCAAAAACTAAAACATACCTACTGCAATTTCAGCAGAATCGACTGGGACCCATGTTCCATTGATTTAGTGCGGGGTTCTTTGTACCAATTTAATCCTTAATTTAAGGATTATTAATACATTTTGGGGTAAATTAGAATTCTTGTTTGTATATCAATTTTTTTGAGAAATTAATTTATATATTTTTTCTAGGTGCGAGAGGCAGCGCAGGGATGCGCCAGGATACGCGGCGACACACTCGGTATCGTCGGTCTCGGCAGGATCGGATCGGCGGTGGCCCTGAGGGCGAAAGCCTTCGGTTTCAACGTCATCTTCTACGACCCCTACCTGCCCGACGGCATCGAGAAAAGCTTAGGATTGACGCGGGTGTATACCCTGCAGGACCTACTCTTCCAGTCGGACTGCGTATCGTTGCACTGTACCCTCAACGAACACAACCACCATCTCATTAACGAGTTCACCATTAAGCAGATGAGGCCGGGTGCCTTTTTAGTGAACACAGGTACGTGCGCCAATTTTTCCATGAACATGTTTATAATAATGACACACCTTTTTTGAACATTTTCCGATGTCCTGCTAAACTGTAGGCACCACCTTCATTTTCAATATGTCTAGCAAAGTCTTTTAAATGTATGCAGGGTGTCTGCGAAAGGTTAGGAAACTCGAAGCTGGAGATACTGGTGGTCAAAATAATACACCAGGAAAATTAGCGAAAATAAAAGAGAAACTCGAAAAAAGTCCTATCCGCGAGATTATAGAGAGTAAAATTATCTACAAAATGAGACTTGTTAACTCAAAATCGGTTAATAAACAAAAAAGTTATTTCAAAAAGACAAGAAAAGTGCCCATTTTTTAATTTGTTTATAACTATCGCATTTATTGTTAAAATTTTATAAAACCTATGACAAGTTGAGGGTTTTGTCATACTTTAAAAGTGTGCCAAAAGTGGGCGCTGTAGGTGCAATAGTTTTCGCACAATTCTATTTGTTTATAGCGGAGGCTCCAAAAGTTATGAACTTTAAGCCTCTGTACAGGCGTTAATTTTCAACCAAACATGATTCTGAAAGCGTCATTGTAATCTTAAAGACGTAATTAAGCGACCTATTAAAAAATATCACCGTTTTTTTGACATTAACATTCTCAAATTGTGCATTAAAAAACCGTGCGTTTTTCGCTTATAAACAATTTGAATAACATTGTTGCTATTTATGCTATCTCACCGAAAATAGATGCAATGGATAGCTGGCAAAAAAATACAGTTTTAAAATAAAAAAAGTACCCTGTACGACCAACAGGAGCCAAGATAAGAAATTTTTTTTAAATCGTAGCGCAATTGTTTATAAATATTAAGGTTGAATAATTTCCGGGCTGGTTGCCACGTCGTTGGTTTATAACAGTTGACGTTTCGAGTGACATATCGCTCTCTTCTTCAGAAGTTACTCTGAAACTGGAGATCTACTAGTCCTGTCACTATTTATATTTGATGTGGTCACTGGTCCATGATGTTCCGGTGGGTGACCTCGTACGCGTTGTTGACGTTTCAGTGGGTTGCTTTCACGGATGACTCTCTTCCATATACCTGGCAGATCTACGCTACCATCCCTGTTGAAATTGTTCGGATTTCTGCAAATTTCTAGAGCTTCTCTGTATAGTCGGGGCCAAAATCTTCTCTCTCTCACTACCATGTTGGCTTCACTTAGATCCACTGCGTGTCCCGTGTCTGCCCTATGCTTTGCTACTGCCGATTTTTCCTAGTTGTTATTTTTGAGGTGACTTGTGTTCATTTAACCTCGTGTTGATGTGCCTTCCTGTTTGTCTTATGTAGACCTTTCCACAAGAGCAAGGAATACTGTACACACCAGGGCCCTGAAGCTGGTCGTTGTTGCAGGTCTTTGGAAACGCTGCCGCCACCTTCCTTACAGTGCTGAATACTGTGTTGATATTCCGTGGGGCCAGATGATCTGGCCCCACGGACGCAACACCGTAGGGGAATTCCTGAATCACATTAATGAGTTAAATCCAGATATCCAGTTTACCATGGAAATAGAGAAAAATGCCACTCTTCCCTTCTTGGATGTTTTGGTTGAGAGGAAACCAGATGGCACTTTAGGACATCGAGTATATAAGAAGCCAACTCACACACACATGTATTTGAATGCGGAGTCCCACCACCACCCAGCCCAAAAACAGGGGATCATAAATACCTTGATTCATCGAGCGCGGATCATCAGCGAGCCAAGACACTTGACCGAAGAACTAGAACACAAGTTTAAATTGATGCGCGCTGTAAATTTTGCAATATCTCGACTTCTATTCATCGTAGAAACTGGGGTAGCTCGACGAAAACATAACAATGGGCATATTTACGAATTTGTAGAATAGCCCAGAACCCCAGAAAAAATGCATCTTTTATACTTAAATTTTTTTAATTTACAAAAATGTCACAAAAATTATTGTTAAACGAAATATTTATTAAAATTTCAATTTCGGAATTATTTTATTATTATTAAATAAATAAATGAAGCAATCGTTCATTTAAAAAGTTATTTTTTTTACATATAAGGCAAAGTAAACTTGTTTTTTCAATATTTTGTTACCTATTTAATTACGATGTAAAATTAAAGTGAAAATTCATAAATTATTTTCAAATTATTATTTCTCATAAAAATAGAAAAAAAATTAAATGTTAAATTGTATTATATTGCATTATATCTATTATTGAAAATGGTTGTGATTAATATTTTCTTAATTAATTTTGATTATGTTTTTTTTGTATAAAATTAGTAATAAATACTTTATATATTAAAATTTCAACTACAGCGCCCACTTTTGGCACACTTTTGAAGTATGACAAAACCCTCAACTTGTCATAGGTTTTATAAAATTTTAACAATAAATGCGATAATTATAAACAAATTAAAAAATGGTCACTTTTCTTGTTTTTTTGCAATAACTTATTTGTTTATTAACCGATTTTAATTTAACAAGTCTCATTTTGTCCCTAGATAATTTTAACCCCTACTAGCTGTCTGTGAGTCACTTTTTGCTAAAATTGATGGTTTTCTCTGCAAAGTGAAAAAACTTTTCCTCACTTATTTGTTTAAATAGAAAAGTTAGCTAATAAAAGTTTTTGACTCACGAGATGAGAGATGTCTTGTATTATGTTCCTTTAGACAATTTTACAATAATCTCGCGGATAGGACTTTTTTCGAGTAAAAATTTGCTTGGTCTATAAGTCGATTGAGCCAAATATGCCTTATGCAAGTGTTACTGGTTTCAAAGATACAAGGCGTCAATGTTTGAATTTTATTTTGAAATTTCTCAGTAATTTTGGAAACTCTCAGAGGCACTTTTTTGACATGACAATAAGAATTTTTGAAACTAATTTTGGCGTTGCTTGTATAGGGCGTCAGTTATGCCCTATTCTATTGATAAATAGGGACAAAAATTTTTTGCCTTTAAAATTACGGATATTGTGTATTGAAAATATACAATATGGTCCTTCCTTTCATAAAAAAATTACTCTTGTTCGTTTTCACTATCTCCCTGGGTTATCGAGATATGTGCATATACAAATTTCAATGCATTTCGTTTTTAATCAACTTTTAATTATTAAATTAAACCAATGCGACTTGACAACTAGTGTATGAAAAAAATTATTTACAGTTTAAACAAACCGTTTAAAGAGACAATAACAAACAAAATAGAAAAAATTGGAAATTTAAGAAATATCTACTTTAAAAAAACATAACATAAAACACACCATAGAAATGAGACAACCCCCAAATCCAAAGCCAAAGGCTGTGCGGAAGAGGGCTATACTTAAAAAAACGCGGACAAACACCCATTATCCATCGACATTGCCAGTGCCTATGCCAGGGATCGAACCCGGTCCAGAATAGGAAGTCTGGCCGAGAAATGCTATACTATTATAGGACTACTACTACTACTACTAGGACTACTTAGGACTAAAAATTACTAAATTACTATTAAAATTGTTCAAAATGAGCGCCGCCTTGCTTAATACACGAGCACATCTAACTAGTGGTGGCTGTACTCTCCAAATCATTTGAATTATTTTTTATTTCCTGGCTATGGTGGAAAATCCTTTGCCGTAGTTCACAGGAGTTGCATAACACATCTTTTCAAATCACCCTAGAAGTAGAAATCCAAAGGATTTAAATCTGGTGATCTAGGCGGCCAGGACATCAGAAATAAAAAATAATAGGTACCTATTCAAATGATTTGACCAATTTTTACTTCGCCTTTAGGTCGCATGAGTTTAATTTAAGGATTAAAAGTTGCATAAAAAACGAAATGCATTGAAATTTGTATACAGGGTGGTCCGAATTTTATGCAGGAAACTTCGATGGCAGATAGATCTCATTAAAATAATATGTGTTTGCCTTATAAACATAGGTCTGGAGCGGCCTCGTTTTAGAGATACAGGGTGTTGAAGTTGTTAAAAAAAATTAATTTTTTGTTTATATTTCCGGAATCTATTAACCGATCTCAATAAAATTTGGTACAGATAATGTATGACAGTAGGCCTTGCATTCCCTAAAATATGAGCTCTAAAGGATCGACCAGTGGTGTACAACTGGACCGGGTCACCCCCTTTTTGATAAGAAAAACCTACGCCACTGTATTTTTTACAAGCTATTGTAATGGATTTATATTCTAATGTACAAAATACGTAAAAAAGATAACTTGAATTTTTTTCCTAGAGTTCACCGTTCTCAAGTTATTCATACCAATACAACTTCCTTGTGGCAGATACTTCTAACCATAATATTACAAAAATATTTATGTTTATGCATAAAAGTAAGTACAATTTGTAAGCACATCAATAAAATTCTTTACACTCGTCCCTTTCATCTTTTTGGATTAAAACGATATTTGGAAAATCACGACGGCGGCGGCGCAATGAAAGGCACAGAAATGAAATTTTAAGAACATTTGACGACGATCCTCGGCTACGTACACGAAGAACGTCTCGGCAACTTGGGGTGAGAAATCGAAAATTTGAAAAGTTCTACATAAGGATGGTAGAAATCCCTACCATTTACAACCTGTGCAAAATTTACTTCCGGGAAATGTAGACACCTGAATTTTTGTTAGTGGTTATTTTAAAGTCTCAACATAATCTAGAATTCTTACTAGAAATACTTTGGACCGATGAGGCTACGTTCACAAGGCGAGGGGTAGTGAATTTTCAAAATATTTGGTTACAAGAAAATCCTCATAAAATTCGGACAAGATCTTTTCAACGCGAATTTTCTGTGAAAGTGTGGTTCGGAATAATTCGGACCTTTCTTCTTGTCATCCCATCTAAATTCCCAGTCATTTCTAAACTTTCTAAAAAACCATCTATTTAAATTATTAGAGGATGTTCCATTAAATATACCACAAAATAGCTGGATACAAATGGATGGTGCTCCTGAGCATTTTAGGAGAATAATACAAGAGTGGCTTAAAAATTATAAGGGGCGATGGATAGGTTGAAAACCAAATGCCAATGTCAACCATAATGGTGCAGAGAATCTAGTGTCTTGGCGAGCCAGATCGCCAGATCTAAGCCCCCTGGACTTCTATGTTTGGGGTTACCTATCTGAAAAGTAAAGTTTACTCTACTCCAATAGATCAAGACCACAACTATTGCAGCAAATAGAAGACGGGTGTAATGAATTAAAAGAAAAGCACCACGTGATATTAGGTAATTCCATTAATCATTAATAGAAGTTGTCAGAAATGTATCGATGTGGATGGTTCGCATTTTGAATAATTGCTGTAAATATGTAACGTTAATTTCATTTCTTGTTTAATTGTTGTTGCTTGGTAAATGTATTTTTATTATTATTTTGATTTAAATTGTTCTTATTTGTAGAGATAGTGGATTAAGCCTCCAGGGGAAACTAAAACACACTAGGAACACTACCTCACAGGTGATGTGGAAATAATTTTGATGATCTGCTTACAAATTGCACTTACTTTTAAGCATAAACATAAAGATTCTTGTATTATGGTTCGAAGTGTCTGCCACAAGGGGATTGTATTGGTATGAATAACTTGAGAACGGCGAATCTTAGGGAAAAAATTCAAGTTACCTTTTTTTACGTATTTAGTGCATTAGAATATAAATCGGTTACAATAACTTGTAAAAAATACAGTGGCGTAGTTTTTTTTATAAAAAGAGGGCGGCCCCTGTCTAGTTGTACACCACTGGTCGATCCTTTAGAGCTCATATTTTAGGGAATGCAAGGCCTACTGTCATACATTATCTGTACCAAATTTTATTGAGATCGGTTAATAGATTCCGGAAGATATAAACAAAAAATTCAAATTTTTTTAACAACTTCAACACCCTGTATCTCTAAAACGAGGCCGTTCCAGACCTATGTTTATAAGGCAAACACATATTATTTTAAAGAGATCTATCTACCCTCGAAGTTTCCTGCATAAAATTTGGACCACCCTGTAAACAAATATCTCTATAATCAAAGATGTTGAAAACGAACAGGAGTAACTTTTTTATGAAACTAAAGACGTTTTTTCATATTTTCAATACACAATGTCCGTAATTCTAAAGGCAAAAAAAAACATTTTCCTGTTTATCAAGTAATAGGGCATAACTGACACCCTATACAAGTAACGTCAAAATAAGTTAAAAATTCTTATTTGTCATGTCAAAAAACATAAGTAGTGCCAATTTTGTTGTTCACACTCTGACAGTTTTTAAAATTATTGAGAAATTTCAAAATAAAATTCAAACATTGAATGCCCTGTATTCTTTGAAACCAGCAACATTTGCATAAGACATATTTGACTCAATCGACTTATTTTGGCCACTACAACTGCCAGATTTGCCAACCTTTCGCAGACACCCTGTATATCTAAATTTTGGACATTACATATTTTGAGAAATTTATTGTGGGAATTTTCTTGGACTTTTCGTCTAGAAGAATTGTCTAGATTAATCTGTCATTAACTAAAGCTAAAGAAGATAAATGTACTTTTTCCAATTTTTTTTGTTGCATAACCTCTTCCGATTTACTAAAATCGATGTTTCTCGAGAGTAATTATTAAGAAATGGTCCAGGTAGTATTCAAAAATATGTTATTTCCGTTAATAAACCATAGTGGTTCTATCTCGTATCATTTTTCATATAAGGGGTATTCCTTCGTTTTCGAAATCATATTTTTTCTAACCTCATGTGGTATGGTGTTTATAGTACATGGGCAACTGCATAATTTGACACTTTTAGTAATTCGTTATACCTAATGCAGAAGGATTGGTTACGGGATGTCTCATTTTTTTTCTCAGCACAATCGTTAAGTCCTAATTCTGGTTTCTCCATACATTTTTACTTATTAAAGGTATATTAGTGTTTGAAGTATAAAAATGGACTGTTTAGAAAAAAGTAATCTTAAAAATCAGGTTGTACAGTAACTTAAAAGTACAGATTAAATGTGATAACTTTTATTATCTTCTAAACTGACTTTTGGAACATCATTGTTTATTTTATTAATTTCTCATTAGATCGTCAAAAAACAAATTGCACTTTTAACATATCTTAGAATTCTAATGATGATTTATTAAATCTTCTCCATATTCTTTGTATTATAAAAATACTAAAAATGTCAAATTATGCAGTTGCTCATATAATAGCACCATATGTGTTATTTAAATCAGCTTATGTATTAAAGACTCGTTTACAATGAACAATGACAAACCGTTACATCTATGCTTGAAATACTGCTACTGCTGATTGGTTGAATAGAATCTCGTGAAAAATTTTACCAATCTTTAATTGCCAACATGAAGGAAATAAAATTACTGTTCCAAGCAAAATTACTGGTCATGTAGCTTGTAATCATTTATAAAGGCTCTGTAGAAAATGGAACCTAAATTGGAACACCATGTATAGTCATACAACTTGTTTATATGAGGTGTTTCAGGATTAATTGACCAAAATTTGAATTCAGGTGGTTCAAATATGAAAAAAGTCCTATGTGTCCGGAGATGCTTCATTTTTGAAATATGATGTTGAAATTTAAAAAAAATGTTACGATTTTAAAATGTTGATGTTTCCATAGAGTAATGAAACCTTAAATAAAAATCAGCTCAGTTCATATGAAAATATGCCACCCATTGGTGCAGATGTGGCTAGGTTTTGTAAATTTATCGATTTCTTAAATTTCTAGTGATGTTCAATTATTTACATTTTATTTGAAAAAAATAAAACATTTGAGTCTTATTATGAGTCTTAAACATTTCAATGAATTTAAAATAACATGGAACTACTAAATGAAAAGTTTGTTGGTGTAGAAAGTTTACACTTTGTGACAGAAATTTTATAATTTTTCGGAACTTTGTTTGCTACCTCTAGCAAAATGCAAAATTTCTACATTAATTTTTCTTTCTGAACTACCTGTAGCTGACAAAATATACAAATTCGATGAACTTTTTATCTTTACTGTGAGTCGAAATACTTTTTATCTCGATTTTGAGAACTTCCATATGTACAAAAATTTTGCTAGAAAACTTTTTGTCAAGGAAAAATTTGAAAAACTTTTCCCAGATTAATTCGATCTTAAATTTATTTTCAAAATTTGTTGTTAGCTAAGGTTTGATAAACAAATATAAACATGGAAATATTTGCATGGTGTTAGAACTAGGTCGAGTAAGGTGTGCCCTAAAAATAACAATTTACCCAACAGAAGGCCAGAGAGTGTTAACACAAAATTTGTACATTTAGTATTTCACATACATAATTTCTTGTAAGATAGTATTATTAAGGTATTACATTTTTTCTGGGTTACATTCAAAGGATATTATATATTATGATAGAAGTTAAATTACGCTCATGGGCAGATTCAGGAGAAGGCGGGATCATGATGATCAATAAAAATAAATTATTTACAACTTTTATTATGTAAAAAATCCATTGCCCTCTGTCTACTGTCAGTAAGGAATCTCTACAACAGAGGTAATATACTTAAGTGGTAAATAAAAGTGGAGTGAAAATTGATCACAACTTTTTTATTTGCACTTTTTAAAAAATTTACAGATTAATTGTTAAAACTCATTAAAATGTGTATTTATTTATCAGTGGGGGTTGGTGAAAATTGAAGTGATCATGTTCTGCTAATAAAGCATGGTACCAACACCATTTTTTACATAGCAAACTTTTATGACAAAAAAATTTTGAGAGGAATTTCCATAATAAAAAATAAAATGATATCTCGAAAAAGGTTCGAGTAGATTTGATTGAGTAGATTTGTTCATAATCAGCTACCATACAAATAGCAATTTTTTACTTCTCTCGAATTATTAATTTTGAAAACTAAAACAAATTAAAATTTAAATAGGTACCTATAACTACAAATCAAATTTAATTTTGTGATAAATATAAAAAATATATACATGTAGTCCACGCATGACCCTTTTCGAAATTTCAGGTCCGCAACCCCTATTTTAATTTTTTCATCATGATAGTTATCTATGTGAGCATAGAAATCACCTAAAATAGGGTATGGCCTCGAGTATGGCCCCCCTTAATTATCAAAACTTGACCATTTTAATTTTAAGGTAAAGTAGAAAATAAAATAAAATGATGTTTTATGCATTTATGTAATTGTAAGCGTTTAAGTCAACCAAATCCTCTTTAATTACATTGATTAACTTATAAAAATTGTGAAATTTGAAAACAGAAATACCTACCTAATCGTTTCGTAAGATTTTTTGATAGTCTTCAATTGTTTTCTTAATTTATTGGAAATCTATAATACCAAAAGTTGTAATTAATTTTCTGGTCAAAAAGGGTGATTTAAATTTAGAATTTAGATGATTTTTCTTTTGGAGTAGTTTGTTCCCAGTAACAAATAAGTGCCAAATTAAAAAATATGTACTCGCTCATTTGAAAAAAAAGTTAAGGCAAAATATGAAATAGTATGAAGGTATTAAGTAGTTTTGTAATGAGTTCACTTGAAACACAATGTAAGTAATGTAGTTTGATTTTAAAACAAAAAGTTAAATATTAATCTATAAAAACTGCATATATAAAATTTTAAATTAACTTCACTCCTTGTACGTTTTTGAAGACATTTATTCTCCATAAGATGTATACCTATATAATTTTAAGTAAACTAATGAAAATATTATATGTGGCATATTAACAATTTAATTAAATGTAATTATAGTTTTTATACAAGTATAGCACTACAGTGTATAAATTTCAAAGCCTTGTTAATCTAAAAAAATGTGTTAGAATTATGAATAAATTTAAATATTATAACACTTTTTTAACAAAGGTGAAAGTTGTTTGTCACATATTTACATATATCTAACATCAAAATTTCTGTTTAAGGTCAAAGGTCAAGTGTATGTAATAATAATTATCCCAACTAAACCATTGCTGTAATTCTTGTTTCATTCTTAACATTTTATGACTATTAATTTAATAAGAGGTTATTAAAAACAGCAATATAAGCATCAGTCATTGCTTTTATTTATTGTTATTTTTATTCTAGAATGTAATATACAGTGAGGAACAATTATTTTATATGCCTTGTTTAGTATTTTTCCGTGTTTTTAAAATTATCCCTTTTTTTAGCTGTACAGTAATTATTTTTTAAGTAGGTTTTCATAGAAAGAAAAAAATGAAGGTCAAGCATGAAAAAATACTAATTATATTTTAATGATATTCGATATTATAACATTAACCATCAGTATCATTACACTTGAATTAAAACTGTGTCTTGAAAAAAAATGCTGAATTGAAAAAAAAATTGACAAAATATTGATATAAAAAAAATACTTTGATGTTAAATAACTGATTTAATAATGAGTTTCTCAAAAATGTCAGAAACTTATACCATTATTTTTTTAAATTACCCCTAAATTTTTTGCTCATGGTTTCGGAAAACGATATGAAAATTAATTAATAGCGACAGGTTTTCTTCTGTCTGAAGCTTTTAAATCATTCATTTTTTGGATTACTAACATCATTTCATATTACTTCATTTTGTTAACTATGCTATAAAAGGCAAATATTAATTACTGACCGATTTAAATTTGATATCTTCCAAAAAAAGACAAAAAAAAAGGTAGCCTTTTTAATATCTCTTCCTGTCAGCAAAACTTGGACATGGACGTTTGTTAGTAAACTTATGATTTTTTTCTTACTAATTGTTTAATCTTCTGCATACAGCTCGAGGAGGCTTAGTGGACGACGACGCGCTAGCTCAGGCCCTAAAACAAGGACGCATCCGCGCGGCCGCCCTGGATGTACATGAGAACGAACCCTACAATGTGTTCACTGGCCCCCTCAAAGACGCCCCAAACCTCTTGTGTACACCGCACGCGGCCTTCTACAGCGACGCCTCAGCCACTGAACTGCGGGAAATGGCAGCATCGGAGATCAGGAGGGCGATCATGGGCAGGATACCTGAGTGTCTGAGAAATTGCGTCAACAAGGAGTACTTCATGGGGCAGGGCTCATATCCCGAAGGTACAGGTAATATAAGTACTACTAACACTTTACACTAGTAGAGGTAAATTCTTCCTACGATTGGGGCTCATACATCCTGCTGTTGAATACAATTTGATTATCGATTTAGGACAATTTGTAAGTAATCATTTGTACGAAGTTTACGTCACAGTCGAAAAAACTGGGCAAATTGAGGAATTTATGATATTTAAAAAAGGTCGTGTATATCCGGAACTTTTTGCTGCACCTTTTTGAATGTGGTTAACTGCTTGCCAGGTGAATTTTTTTAACAAAAACTTGTAAAAAATAGATCCTATTTTTTTAAAAAGATTTCTAATGTACAGGGTGTTTCAGTTCGAAGGAATCAAACTTTAACCACAAATACTTAGAACTCGATAAATAAATCAGAAATGCCTTATAAAGCAAGGGTCTAAGTCTCACCGTTTTCACTCTACAGGGCCGTATTGGTATTTGGTATGGTGTTAACACTTACACGTGCATAATTTACTGTAAAATATACAAATTTTTGTAGGTCAGAGGCGTAGGAATGAGTAATAAAGCGGGATTTTGTTACTCCAACTTCTACGCCAATGACCTAATAATCATTTGTGATTCATTTTTAGATTTCGTGTACAATTCTACATAAAAAAAGGTATACTTGTTGAAAATCGGTATGGTATATCATTTTACCAAAAATCTCAGTTGAATGGGAGACCGTTCTTCTGATAAGATGAGATAAAACGTGCAAATGTTAACACCACACCAAATTTGAATCAATTTGTTATAGGCATACTAAAGATTTCGTAAACAACCGACCAATACGGCCCTGTACACTGTGAAAACAGTGAGACTTAGACCCTTGTTTTATAAGGCAATTTTGAGTTATTTATTGTGTACTCGAACTAAAACACACTGTATATTTAGTGTTACAACTATAAACTATTTTGTAAAATCAAACATTGTTTGTGCAAATAATAATATGCAGGTAGAGTCGGGAAATTTATACCAAACTCCAGGATCGGATCCTACACGTCAAAATAAGGAAAAAAAATGACTTTTTGTATATCTTACACAGTCCAAGAAAATCATTTAACAACATACATTTTATTACTGTTGCATCGCAGCATAAATCAGCAAAATAAATTTCATCGATATAGCTTGAACGTAAAAATTTCTTTAGATTAATGATTGAAATGAACTGACGATAGAACTCGTTACCTCAATTTCTTTTTTATGCACTGTCAAACTCTAGTTATTAATTTTTATGGCCACAATTTAACTCCAATCATATATGAACTTAGGAGTATGTAGCATAACTGAAATAGTTTTAATGAAATCTCAAATATAATGACTTAACCAAGACCAGAGCCGTTCCTGAGCAGTGTGCTGGTGGTGCCCCGGCACCAAGGCGGCCAAAATTCAACTTTTCTGACCTGGTCTTCCCCAGATTCCTAACTAAAAATATTTAAACAATAGCAGCAAAGACTGCAAAGATAGAATGTATATTAATTTTCGTCTTATAAATAATGTAGCATTAAATACACTGTTTTAAAATACATTTTTTTTATACACTAATGCAAAAAATTAAAGGGTCAAAAGAATTTCCGAAATTTTTCCGTGATTTTTTTTTAATTTTAGGTGAAAAATGGTCGTATCGAAATTTAAAATAAAAGGAAATTGAAGATGAATAAACACGCTATCTGGTCATGGTCTGGCTTAGCTCAAAAAAAAAATTTCCAAGTCAATGGAGTTGGAAAAAAAAATAAAACTTGCAAAATTTTTTTGTCGCGCTATTTCTTAGAATTGCATGATAACCGTAACACTTTTAAAATTTCGACCGAAAGATCTAAAAACTATAATCTTGGAGCTTCAAAATGCTATTTTTTAATTCCCGATACGACCATTTTTTACCTAAATACAGTGTCAAAAATCGCGGAAAAATTTCGGAAATTCATTTGACCCTTTAATTTTTTACATTAGTTTAAAAAAAATGTAAAAGCACAGATTGAACAAGTGAACGCTTAATTATTAAACACAGAACCCGAGCGAAACGAATGCTGAGTGCTGAGATTATAATAATTATTACCTACTTATCATCAGATTTACAACGTTTAGACAGCTCAAAATTTTTATATTCTATATTTTGTGAATACCTCTCATACTAGTCGCAATAGAGCGAGAGTTTTAGAGCTTTTGATTATTATTTCTGTTATGACTTTTTAGATTATATTTTACAGTTGAATATTGTTAGTGCAAATGTAAATCGATCTGTGTTTCTAATAACACACCTCCATTATCTCTAATCCTCGATATTAATAATGTCATAATGATATGATATATACATACTACGGGGTAGGGGCAGCCAATTTTTCTATGCACCAGCGCGGCAAGTACCCCAGGAACGACCCTGACTAAGACATAAATTATCAAATCTATATTAAAACTGACTTTTTTAAATTACAATTAACACTGTGAAACAAAATTGTCAAACATAAATTAATTTATGAAATTTGTTTTAAAATGAGGCTAAAAACTTCTAAACTCGATCTTTCAGAAGTAAAGAAAAATCGGTTTATTAGTGACAATAAAAAAGAAAAATTATGTCTTAATTGTAAGATGTATGGGTTTTCGTTGTTTTATTAAGGTGGTAGGACTATATAATCTATTTTCTTAAATCACCAAGCACTGCATTCTTAACATTACCCCTAATATCTACTAGATGAATATAGTTGCTTTAAATTCCTGGTCCTTTAGGATAACTTCTCATAAATCGCCTCTGACGATAAATCACCAGTTTTATATATTTTAATCACAAAATATACAGGGTGGGCCAATGGAAACTCCACCCCGATTTTTTTTGGTTTAAAATAAAAATCTGGGAAAATGCTCGGACACGTCGACTTTTGATTTGAGGGGAAACTATTTTTCAGTTTTTTTCATCCCTGTAGCTTTAACCCCCTAGGTGGGGAGAGAACAACCCCCCAAATTTGAATAGGGGATAGGGGTCGTGCCATACCTCTTTTTAAAGGTCTCATCGAGTTCTTTATGACCTTACAATTTCGCCTCATTATTTTTATCCGTAACAAAATAACAGCTTGTCCAAATAAAAATACTTACTAATTTATTAATTAGGTCTACACATGAACTTTGTCTAACAAACTGTTTAAAATGTCCGCCGTTAATATCCATGCAATAATAAAATCAATTCTCTATCTCTTCTCTAACATTCTGCAACATATCGGCAGTTATCCTTTGACATTCTACAGTTATGCGTTCTTGCAGAACATGAAGAGAAGCTGGCTGTGTTTTATAAACTGTAGACTGCAAATGGCCGCAAAGAAAAAAGTCTAGACAGGAAAGATCAGGGGACTCAATAGATCCCCTACGGCCAATCCTATGACCTCTAAAATTTTCGTTGAGGAATTGCCTAACAGGGGCTGCATAATGGACTGGAGCTCCATCTTGTTGAAAAAACACTCATGTTGTGACAAGTTATTATCTTTGGCAATGACCTCCCTTGTTCTAGGAACAATATTGTCTTGAAGCAAAGTAAGATACATCTCTCCAGTCAAATTGTCTTGCAAAAAGAATGGGCCGATTAAGTTATTGCCTAAGATACCTGCCCAGACATTCAACTATTCAGGATGTTGAGTGTGAGAGAAATAAATGTGGGTTTGAATCGCTCCAGTATCGACAATTATGTCGATTGATCAACCCATGTAGAAAAAAGGAGCATTCATCTGAAAAGCAGATATTGTACAGGAAATTTGGATTGCCAATACACCGTTCACTCATTTCTTCTACAAATTGTAATCGTCGGTCATAATCATCCTCGTTAAGTTCGTTAAGCAATTGTATCTTGTATGGGTAAAATTTGTGACCCTTCAAAATTCTCCTAACGCTTGTTCGCGATACGCCGGAGACTTCGGTCAATTGCCTAGTACTCAATGTGTTAACCATTGTAATATGTCCTATAACTGCGACTTGCTCCCTAACGTAAGTATGCGAGACATTTTTATCCTGATGTCTTTCGTTAAATTGTCGTGCTGTTTGTCTTGCACAGTCGTTGTTTTTGAAGTAAATAGAAACCAATTCAACCCGCTCATCTATAGTGCACACCATAGTTAAATCTAGTTACAATCTCTCGAACTAACGATAATCTTGAAACTTAAAATGATCGTACAAAAATGTTTAGTAAACAAACTTTGCAAAAATTTTTTCTCCAAATGTCAAAAAAACGGATGTTTTGTTGCTAGTTTTTATGTCAATATTCGGATACACTATGGCAACGATAATTCTTGCCGCTGAGATTATTTCTAACAAAACTCCTAAACAAACCGGGGTGAACTTTTTGTGAATAGCAGTTTGTTAGATAAAGGTCACGTGTAGACCTAATTAATAAATTAATAAGTATTTTTATTTATTTTTATTTTGACAAGCTGTCATTTCGTTACAGATAAAAATAATGAGGCGAAATTATAGGGTCATAAAGAACTCGATGAGACCTTTAAAAAGAGGTATGGCATGACCCCTATCCCCTATTCAAATTTGGGGGTTTATTCTCTGCCCAGCTATGGAGATGAAAAAATACTGAAAAATAGTTCCTCCTCAAATCAAAAGTCAACGTATCCGAGCGTTTTCCCAGATTTTTATTTTAAACCAAAAAAATCGGGGTGAAAAGTTTCCATTGGCCCACCCTGTAGATATTAAAATAACTGGATTCATGCAGGGCTTGCATTTCAACATATCTATTTTCTTGGGACATTTAAAATCAAAACACTGAATAAAATAATTTTAAAAAGTAAAAAGTTAAAAATGTGTTATTTCATCGATTTGTAATGTTTCCTACTTTCTCAGGTAGGTAACAGAACTGTAACAAAACATAAATATCTGATTTGTTTATAAGCTAAACCGAAAAATATTGTGAATGAATGAAACACATACCCAGTTTTTTTAATTAATGGATATTGTTATACGATGTTTAATAATTGTGAAATATAAATGTTAATATACATTATGCCATTTAATATTCCCATTGTTGTTTCCAGAAAAACTAATGTGTGTATTTGAAATCACTGGGCGGAGTGGTAGTAAAACATTAAACTAAGTATAAAAGAATTTTTTTTGTTTATAATTGAGAGCCTTCATAAACAATTACAAGCCACGTGACCAGTTTTTTTTTTTTGAACGGTATTTTCATTTCCTTCATATTGGCAATTAAATTTCTGTAAAATAAAAACTATTAAAACAGTAAGATCAAGATTACATTAAAACATCTCGGGTGTAGACATAACGGTTTGTCATTGTTTGTTGTAAACGAATCATTAATATTGGTGACACTAAGATCTAGCGATTTTTAGTTTGATAGTACCCGCAGTGCAATGTTGGTTGCCTAAGATCAGCAGTCACGTAGTTTGTAATCATTTAACACCACTACCGCCTATTGCGTTCTCTCCTTTATAGTGCTCACAACAATTGGTTGTCATTCTTCCAAGACGACTAAGTCAGTGAAATAAAATTGTTCGTTTTTGTTCTAAGGGTTGATGACTTTTTTGGTTTGTTGTATGTTTAGAATTCCATAGATATCTTGGCGAATGGTGCGCTGTAAATTTGGGATTGTTATTATTTGTCTCGTTGCCACTAACTTCACAAAAAGAAACTATCGCCTGTCTGAAATATATGAACGTAAACACTAAAGCGTCATAAATTTTATGATATATAGCCAAAATAACGTTAAAAGATGATGTAGTCTGGAATTCACACCAAATTCGACTATAAAATTAATTAGGAAGCTACTAAGAACAGTACTACAGACCATTCCAGAAGTAAATGAATTCAAGGGAAATTTGTGGGCTGTCGTCAATTTTACGACCTATTAGTATTCTAGGATTGAATAAATGTTTATATAAAGTGTTGCAAAATGTGTGATTAAACAAAAAACATTTAAAATCACGATTATCTCCGAAACCGTTGAATATAAGTATAGGAAACCTCTATATCAATCGACGCAGAATTTAATTCTACATATTCCTGACTAATAAAATTGTTGGTGTTCCATTTGAAAAAAAAAAGTTTTCAACCTTTGAAGATTACTGTATTGGCCGCAAAATTTTAAGGACCCTGTGCATAGCTGGGTCAAATGTGGCACATTTTCTATGAATACATAACATATAGTACTAAGAATGCATGTATGACATTTCCAGCTATACGGATGTTAGAGATATTTAATATTAATCGTGACATTGCACCTGCCAAAATTTTTAAAAAATCCAATTATCTCGAAAACTATCAATTTTCAAGACATGGATGTGGTAACAGAAGTTACTTAAAATAACTCCCAGAATAGGGTTGTCCACTATAAAAACAAACCATATACAAATTGTTGTTGAGTCAAAGATTTTATATAAAAGAACCTGCCTGTATAGTCAAATTTTAAATATATGACAAATTAGTGGTAGAAATAATTTATGAATTTTTGCGTTACTTAAAAACTAGTCTTACGTCGTAAGGGGCAATTGAACAAGAAGCTAGTAGCGATCCTATTACATAATTTTGAAGAAGAAGAAAATATGTCAAAATTGTCCATCAAACCCTGCTGCCCTGTTTCCTGTTTTTTAAACAAAAATTACACTAGTGACAGCAGTCTATCAATTAAGAGTATTTGTGATAGTTATTATTAATTTCCTGATTGTAATGGATTCAACAAAATTTAAGTGGTGTTNTAGATAAAGTTCACGTGTAGACCTAATTAATAAATTAATAAGTATTTTTATTTATTTTTATTTTGACAAGCTGTCATTTCGTTACAGATAAAAATAATGAGGCGAAATTATAGGGTCATAAAGAACTCGATGAGACCTTTAAAAAGAGGTATGGCATGACCCCTATCCCCTATTCAAATTTGGGGGTTTATTCTCTGCCCAGCTATGGAGATGAAAAAATACTGAAAAATAGTTCCTCCTCAAATCAAAAGTCAACGTATCCGAGCGTTTTCCCAGATTTTTATTTTAAACCAAAAAAATCGGGGTGAAAAGTTTCCATTGGCCCACCCTGTAGATATTAAAATAACTGGATTCATGCAGGGCTTGCATTTCAACATATCTATTTTCTTGGGACATTTAAAATCAAAACACTGAATAAAATAATTTTAAAAAGTAAAAAGTTAAAAATGTGTTATTTCATCGATTTGTAATGTTTCCTACTTTCTCAGGTAGGTAACAGAACTGTAACAAAACATAAATATCTGATTTGTTTATAAGCTAAACCGAAAAATATTGTGAATGAATGAAACACATACCCAGTTTTTTTAATTAATGGATATTGTTATACGATGTTTAATAATTGTGAAATATAAATGTTAATATACATTATGCCATTTAATATTCCCACTGTTGTTTCCATAAAACTAATGTGCGTATTTGAAATCACTGGGTGGAGTGGTAGTAAAACATTAAACTAAGTATAAAAGAATTTTTTTTTCTTTATAATTGTACAGAGCCTTCATAAACAATTACAAGCCACGTGACCAGTATTTTTTTTTTTTAGTAATTTTATTTCCTTCACGTTATTAAACTTCGGTAAAATTAAAAGTTATTAAAGTAATACTATCAAAATTTCATTAAAACACAACATTCTGTTTCACTGGCTGTGATTGGCGTAATTTTTCACAAAATATTATTCAACCAATCAGTGATCGCATTATCTGTAGACGTAACGGTTTGTCATTGTTCATTTTAAA
>NW_019416794.1:407622-427300 GCF_000390285.2 Anoplophora glabripennis
AGGGTTGTCCACTATAAAAACAAACCATATACAAATTGTTGTTGAGTCAAAGATTTTATATAAAAGAACCTGCCTGTATAGTCAAATTTTAAATATATGACAAATTAGTGGTAGAAATAATTTATGAATTTTTGCGTTACTTAAAAACTAGTCTTACGTCGTAAGGGGCAATTGAACAAGAAGCTAGTAGCGATCCTATTACATAATTTTGAAGAAGAAGAAAATATGTCAAAATTGTCCATCAAACCCTGCTGCCCTGTTTCCTGTTTTTTAAACAAAAATTACACTAGTGACAGCAGTCTATCAATTAAGAGTATTTGTGATAGTTATTATTAATTTCCTGATTGTAATGGATTCAACAAAATTTAAGAGGAGTTTTGTTCCACATTCCACATAGCCAATTGCATTATCTCCATAAGACTCCCGAACTGCACTATAAATTTCCATAAATAAATAGGTTTTTTATATAAACACAATAAAATCATTCATGTTGATCCTTACCTTTTATACCTCTGATTTCGCCAATATTAAAATGCTCGTCTCTTTAAAAATTCAATTCATGATCATAAAAATATCAATTTTTGGTAAAATATGCGAAGTAGCTTTCACAAATCCTGATTCACACATTCTGCTTTAAATATAAGGGAAGATATTAAATGATAATTACTAAATAATAATTTTACTTAATAATGAAATTTGAAGATTAAGGAAAATAACTCATAGACTTGAAAATATTTTATATGACAGTGTCACTGACAGACTGACACTATTGACAGTGTTGACAGAGCGTCTTCTTCCGATGTTTTTTCTTTACGCAATCATTTACACATAATTTCACTACAAGGTGCCCTTTATGACGTCACAGCCGTTTTAAAATGTTATAAAAAAATCAGTTTCAAATAATTATTTTAAAACTGTTCTGACGCATTTCTCAATCTCTAATTGTGCATACACACTAGTTAGTACGTGTAGAATTATATTATCTACTTTTTGAAATTTGGTCAACAACCCTATTGATAAATGATATAAAAAATGGGGTATTCTATTTAAAATAACGGAGAAGACGTTATTTCCGACGATACCGGAAGTACCGCACACTTGAAAATATTTCACTTAAAAAGAATGAATAGAACCCAGATAGCTATCGAAATTTCAAATTTCTATTGTAACTAGAAGTTTAAAAACTTTTCATGAACGGGTTATATGAAAAAACCTGTATATCCCTAATCAAAATTATTTAAAGTTTTGAAGAGAACAGAAAGGTTTTCATGTTCAATTATCTACTTTCTTGGGGTGAAATATTTCTGGTTAAGCAAAACTAGATTTATAAAATCAACCTGATTGATCCATTTTATTTAAAAAAGTCCTTATTGACATAGTGGGAATGTTAAGTAGCACAATTTGTATTATTTATATACAATGTGTAACAGCAATATTGCAAAAAACTTTAGATCCTCTCTAATTTAAACGCCACTGATTAGGTTTTGATCAAATTTTACATATAGGTGGTGACTGAGGGAATTGGACTGCAATAAATTTAAAATCCATATATCACGTCTAACCTTTGAAAAATTGTAATACCCTTGCTTTAAATTTTAAGCAAAAATATAGCTTTTTTGTTTATTCTGTTACACCCTGTATAAACAAAGATATTTATTGTACAGCTGTTGTTATTGAAAGAGTTTCAAAATTTCATTTGAAACATTTACAAATAAATGATTGCTTTTGTGTAGTGTCACCCGCGGGTGTTAACGGCGGTTACTACCAAGGCGGCGCACTCCCCGTCCAACAGGCACACTCCACAACACCGCACGAAGCCCCACATACGGTCACACCCAGTGCAGCTGCGCCCCCAACACCACAGCCTGCCCCACCCGTCGGACCAGTTCCCGTACCACCCCATGCTCTAGTGAGTACCACTACCATCATAAAGTAAAGGTGTCAGTAAATTTATTTTCTATTAGCTTCTCATTTTTTGCATGCCAGTCTATTTGATATTGTTCGTGCATCTTCGTAGATTTTAAAATAAGTGAAGTAAGTAGTTGTCTTTCGTTGTTAGAAAACTTTGATAACATTTAGGCTGACATGTCTGGTTTGGCAAACTTAACTAGCTGCTAAGAGAAATATTGATCTTTGTTTCGCTGACTTTCAAATTTTAGGTACTGTTGCAGGTACAGTACGGCACGGTTAGAGTGAATAAAAGACAAAACATTTTTATTTTTCGTTTTGCACAAAAATCATTTATGATAAAAAAAATGCTTGTTTGTGAAATGAAGTTTAAAAAACTTGAAAAAATAATATTAAGAAATGTTGTTTAGAATCAATTAAGTGTTAAGAAAACAAAAAATGGTTGAATGACCCAAAAAAACCCAATTTTTCGCCCGTTTTGTCGACCTCATGAATTCAATTCAAAAGTGGTCTAAATGATAGCTTATAGTGACAGTTTAATGTAGGCGAAATTTTCAAATTGAGCATACATTCAATTTTTACGATATGACAAGTTAAACTCGTTATTTGATTTATCCTCGCCAAGGTGAATCTGACATTCTCGGTGACTTCTTGTGTTATCTTAAAATTCTCAACAAATATAAGCAGTAACATTTATAACGTAAAATTTTCTGTTCTTTTCCAATCTTTCATTATACAGGGTGTCCCGAAATTCATGCAACAAAAATTGGTCATAGATTCTTAAGACAAATTTAGGGGACCCGTATTTTTTCTTTTTGCCAACTGGCCCCTTCTTTCGAAGTTACAGCCCCCTGGAATCTGCCCCTAAGAAGCCTTTTTTATATCTCAAAACCATGTTGTGCGAGAATCACTAAATTTGGTACATAGGGGTTTTATTACATGTGGAATCTCACAGTGCTACGCTTTTTGGCGAGAAACCCCCTTATGTCACTTTTTTGTGGGCCCCCTTGTCTTTGGAACCAGAAAAATTTGGTCGCAAATTTGATTTTTTTTAAAATTATTGAAAGCCATTGAATATAGAAACTTTTTTATCTCTTGATATTTTTTTTGTAAAACGCAATGCTTTTGAGGAAAATGGCGAATCACGATATGCATTCGATCACATTTTGACATTTTTCTCGAAAACATTGTGTTTTACGAAAAAAGTATAGAGACAAAAAGTTTCCAAATTTAATGGTTTTCTAGTGGAATGATAATTTTTAAGAAATTTAAAAATGCGACAAAATTTTTTTGGTTCCAAAGACAAGGGNGGTGTAGACATAACGGTTTGTCATTGTTTGTTGTAAACGAATCATTAATATTGGTGACACTAAAATCTAGGGATTTTTAGTTTGATAGTACCCGCAGTGCAATGTTGGTTGCCTAAGATCAGCAGTCACGTAGCTTGTAATCATTTAACACCACTACCGCCTATTGCGTTCTCTCCTTTATAGTGATCCATTTTATTTAAAAAAGTCTTTATTGAACATAGTGGGAATGTTAAGTAGCACAATTTGTATTATTTATATACCATGTGTAACAGCAATATTGCAAAAAACTTTAGATCCTCTCTAATTTAAACGCCACTGATTAGGTTTTGATCAAATTTTACATATAGGTGGTGACTGAGGGAATTGGACTGCAATAAATTTAAAATCCATATATCACGTCTAACCTTTGAAAAATTGTAATACCCTTGCTTTAAATTTTAAGCAAAAATATAGCTTTTTTGTTTATTCTGTTACACCCTGTATAAACAAAGATATTTATTGTACAGCTGTTGTTATTGAAAGAGTTTCAAAATTTCATTTGAAACATTTACAAATAAATGATTGCTTTTGTGTAGTGTCACCCGCGGGTGTTAACGGCGGTTACTACCAAGGCGGCGCACTCCCCGTCCAACAGGCACACTCCACAACACCGCACGAAGCCCCACATACGGTCACACCCAGTGCAGCTGCGCCCCCAACACCACAGCCTGCCCCACCCGTCGGACCAGTTCCCGTACCACCCCATGCTCTAGTGAGTACCACTACCATCATAAAGTAAAGGTGTCAGTAAATTTATTTTCTATTAGCTTCTCATTTTTTGCATGCCAGTCTATTTGATATTGTTCGTGCATCTTCGTAGATTTTAAAATAAGTGAAGTAAGTAGTTGTCTTTCGTTGTTAGAAAACTTTGATAACATTTAGGCTGACATGTCTGGTTTGGCAAACTTAACTAGCTGCTAAGAGAAATATTGATCTTTGTTTCGCTGACTTTCAAATTTTAGGTACTGTTGCAGGTACAGTACGGCACGGTTAGAGTGAATAAAAGACAAAACATTTTTATTTTTCGTTTTGCACAAAAATCATTTATGATAAAAAAAATGCTTGTTTGTGAAATGAAGTTTAAAAAACTTGAAAAAATAATATTAAGAAATGTTGTTTAGAATCAATTAAGTGTTAAGAAAACAAAAAATGGTTGAATGACCCAAAAAAACCCAATTTTTCGCCCGTTTTGTCGACCTCATGAATTCAATTCAAAAGTGGTCTAAATGATAGCTTATAGTGACAGTTTAATGTAGGCGAAATTTTCAAATTGAGCATACATTCAATTTTTACGATATGACAAGTTAAACTCGTTATTTGATTTATCCTCGCCAAGGTGAATCTGACATTCTCGGTGACTTCTTGTGTTATCTTAAAATTCTCAACAAATATAAGCAGTAACATTTATAACGTAAAATTTTCTGTTCTTTTCCAATCTTTCATTATACAGGGTGTCCCGAAATTCATGCAACAAAAATTGGTCATAGATTCTTAAGACAAATTTAGGGGACCCGTATTTTTTCTTTTTGCCAACTGGCCCCTTCTTTCGAAGTTACAGCCCCCTGGAATCTGCCCCTAAGAAGCCTTTTTTATATCTCAAAACCATGTTGTGCGAGAATCACTAAATTTGGTACATAGGGGTTTTATTACATGTGGAATCTCACAGTGCTACGCTTTTTGGCGAGAAACCCCCTTATGTCACTTTTTTGTGGGCCCCCTTGTCTTTGGAACCAGAAAAATTTGGTCGCAAATTTGATTTTTTTTAAAATTATTGAAAGCCATTGAATATAGAAACTTTTTTATCTCTTGATATTTTTTTTGTAAAACGCAATGCTTTTGAGGAAAATGGCGAATCACGATATGCATTCGATCACATTTTGACATTTTTCTCGAAAACATTGTGTTTTACGAAAAAAGTATAGAGACAAAAAGTTTCCAAATTTAATGGTTTTCTAATGGAATGATAATTTTTAAGAAATTTAAAAATGCGACAAAATTTTTTTGGTTCCAAAGACAAGGGAGCCCACGAAAAATTGTCTTAAGGGGGTTTCCCGCCAAAAACGTAGCATCATCAAATTCGACATGTCATAAAACCCCTGTGTACCAAATTTAGTGAGTGATTCTCGTACAACAGGGTTCTGAGATATAAAAAAAAAATTATTCTTAGGGGCGGACTTCATGGGGCTGTAACTCCGAAAGAGGGGGCCACTTTGCAAAAATAAAAAATACGGGTCCCTAAATGTGTCTTAAGAATCTGTGACCAAATTTTGTTGCATAAATTTTGGGACACCCTGTATTTTACCAAAAATATAGTACAAGAAAGTTATAAAAGATTTTTGTAAAAAATAATTTGCATTTTTGCTAAATATCTTTGATTTAATGATATTTCTATACTGGAAACATGGCAAATCTTGATGGATTTATATGTCCACTTAAAATATATAGCAAACACTTAAAGAAGTCACTCGGTTTGGCGAGCAATTGGTTGTTTTGGCGAATTCGGGTGCTGCTGAACCGACAGAAGAAACTTCTCTTAAGAAAATAGTTGCGTATTATTTTACATGATCTGAGTGATGGAAATGTGAACTCATTGCTTGCAAAAAGCGTAGTCCCTCACAACATGATGTTTTCTTAAAAAATATCTAATCTTTTTTTTTTTTCTTTCATCATTATTAATCTTACATCCAAATTGTCCTAGTTCAAAGTCCTTCGGATACAAGGTTTAGAGTATCTATCGAAAATTTGTAAGCCAGTTTAAAAATACCGATTAATTGAATATTTTCAGCAAAAATACTGATTTTTTTGTAAAATCAGCAGTACGTCATTAAAACAAAGTGTTTGGTAAAATCTAATGGTAGATTCATAAATAACGAAAGATTTTACATAGGAAATGATACACTTCGCATATTTGAGAATTTTGAACACAATGAACGAGTGTGCCGAGAATGTTGGATTCATCTTGGCGTGAACAAGCCAACTAACAGGTTCGACTTGTCATATCTCCAAAACAAAAACTATGTTTAACTTAAAATTTTGCCTACTCTAAAGTATCACCACAAGCTATTATTTAGACCACTTTTGAATCGAATTCGTGAGGTTGACGAAACAGGCGAAATTTTGGGTCAATCTTTAATCATCGAAATGTGGAAATCGCATTTTTAATTCATTTAACAAGTACAACAAAAATAGTTGAAACGTTTTTCATTTTCATCAGTTTTTTGTCATTTTCGTGATTTCCTTAAAAACTAGGGATGGGCAAAAATAACCGGTTAAATGAATAACCGATTATTGTGTGTCGCTTAACCGGTCAAAAACCGGTTATTTCCCGACTTCGGTTTNTTCGGATACAAGGTTTAGAGTATCTATCGAAAATTTGTAAGCCAGTTTAAAAATACCGATTAATTGAATATTTTCAGCAAAAATACTGATTTTTTTGTAAAATCAGCAGTACGTCATTAAAACAGTGTTTGGTAAAATCTAATGGTAGATTCATAAATAACGAAAGATTTTACATAGGAAATGATACACTTTGCATATTTGAGAATTTTGAACACAATGAACGAGTGTGCCGAGAATGTTGGATTCATCTTGGCGTGAACAAGCCAACTAACAGGTTCGACTTATCATATCTCCAAAACAAAAACTATGCTTAACTTAAAATTTTGCCTACTCTAAAGTATCACCACAAGCTATTATTTAGACCACTTTTGAATCGAATTCGTGAGGTTGACGAAACGTGCGAAATTTTGGGTCAATCTTTAATCATCGAAATGTGGAAATCGCATTTTTAATTCATTTAACAAGTACAACAAAAATAGTTGAAACGTTTTTCATTTTCATCAGTTTTTTGTCATTTTCGTGATTTCCTTAAAAACTTGAATTTCAAAATAAAAAATCATATACTAGTTTTAAATAATTGTTTTATATCAATAATTTTAGAAACAATTTTTATTTATATAAAGATTTACATTTGTGTTGTACCTTAGTGACGTGAAGATGTGATTAGATAATGTTTTATTTTTATTTTCTTTTAAAAAATTTTGTATTCCATTACAATGCAGTGGAATGAAAATCAGGATATTTCTTACTGTTGCACACAAACCAAATTTTTGTCTTGGCCGCTTTTTTTCCAAACCAGTTTGTTTTACCCAACGATATCTATCTTTTATTTTAGAACAATCAAAATAGGCCAATTTATCCACAACCTAAAATTCTAACATAACTTTAGTTCTAAACAACTTCAGTAACATTATTTCATATCATTAAGATAGCGGCAGTTTACTGTTTTAACAGTGTCATATTTTTTCATTTTCAAAACGCCTTATCACCCAAACTAAAAATTATCGATAGCAATCAAGTCTTTCGTACAATGAAAAATAAAAATGTCACTCTAACCCTCCTTGTCTACTCTAATTGTGAACACATCGAAGAAAGAGGAAGAAAAAGTGCTATTTTTGTAAGTGTGTCACCGAATCAAAGATAAAAAGCTCAAAAGTTAAATTTGACAAACTTGCTGTTAAATCTTATTATTTGGCTATTTAATTTTGTTTTGAGTACTTGAACACATTCCACAAATTTGCAATTGTAACTTCTTGAATCGTGAGAAAAATATTAGAATACCTTTCCAATATTATTAAGTAAATTATACATGACATAAAAAACCACGTGTAGTTCTGCATTGACTTTAATATTAGATAGAGACAGATAGTTTAAGAAGAAAAAAATAAAACGAAGCAATTTTTGCGCATAATGTATGTCGTCAAATCAAAGATCGAAAGATTTAGTTTAAATTTGTCCGTTAGTTATTTTGAGTATTATAAATTTCACAAATTTCCGGTTGTAAATTTCTTATATTCTAATAAAAACATTAGGGGATCTCCCATTATGTTAAGGCCCACAAGTAAATCATACATAATATAAAATCCAGGTGGGGATTTAAGACAGAAGACTAATTCTCACACGCATGTTATTTTTTAGTTGCTGATTTTGAAATATCTAAAACATTATTTTTTAAGGATTTTGTAATACCTAATATAACCAGAACATAGTAATAATCAATTCATGTGAGCAAAACATATTTAAAAATAAATTTTTCAAATCGTTTTTGATCCTTGTTTAATTCTCTTATACAGGCTGTTAGAAATTCGCTTCCGCATCACACTACAGGGATCTCGGAAACGGTAAGAGGTACGAAGTTGCTTAAATGGGGGCAAAGTTGCGTAATCAACGGGCCAAAATTATGCCTCTAAAAAATCAAGGTTAACATGATTAGTTTTCGAAATATTTGAAAAAAAACGAAATTTTTGAAATCGGGTTTTGTTTCATTTCAGCCTTGTTTGAGGTGATATTGAAAAAAGAACAGTTTCTCAAGGCTACTTTTTGCCCTCTATTGAATAGTTTTATCAATTTTTATATATAACGTTTCGTCCCCAGGACCATCATCAACTTCATTATTTTAAATATATTCTCCAAAACTGTACTGACTCAGCCCGATCCAGATTCAGACGTTTTGTCTCGAAAAATTCATCTTCAATGTATTCATTCCATCTAAATTTTTTATTTAGATTTCTTTGTTTATTGAATTATCATACATTGTAAGTGTCATTAGACCCTGTGAAATCCATCTAGTTATTTAAACTATTACTACCACACATTAAAATAAAAAATTATTAGAGTTTTATTCCCGTGTCCATAGTTATTTCTAGGCTTCTCGAGTGCCCAAAATTCAAACAAATTATGATCTAATTTTTTCAAGATATTCGTCTTGATTTTTAATGATCTTTGATTTTTTAGAGGCATAATGTTGGCCCCTGATTACGCAACTTTGCCCCCATTCAAGCTACTTCATACCTCTTACCGTTTCCGTGATCCCTGTAGTGAGAAGCGAATTTGTAACAGCTGTATATGATTTACATTTGACACTAGTTCCATAATATGTATTTACACAGTCCACCATATTATTACAGGAAAAACATTTACTGAGTTCAGTACATAGACAAGACAGCGATTAGTAATAACTGAACATGTGAAATTGTTCCATGAGCATCGTTGAATAAGTCAGTCGACCTTTTTGCCCTCGAATTTTTTACCAGTAATGTTTAGCTGTATTGATTTAAAGTAGAGAGGTTAGAACAACGTTCAATGATCAGAGAAATCATATCGCACTAAATGAACATTAAAATAAACAAAAATGAAAATTATATACGCATATAGAGGTATAGTATACACAGTCCAGTTTTAAGACTGATTTTATCTTATCTATCTCATTGACCGAACTAAATTTCATCAGTATAGTATAAGTTTTGATAGTTGTCGCTACGGAAACGTATCAACAGGTACAAACGACATATGGCGAGAAGTATGTATCAAGTCTGTCTGCAAGCCGAACAAACAAAAACATTGAAGCAGCAGCTTGTGCGGGGAGGCTCCATTCTCTCGTCATTGTGCACGCTGTTTCGGCCATCACCAAACCTCCCAAACCACAGGAACACAATCGAATGTGATACACACTTCTCACCATGTGTCGTTTGTAACAATTGATACGTTTCCGTAGATGTTCAACCGGCCTTAAAACAGAACTTGATTGCTGTACGCTGATTAATGTACGTTTCCATGACAACTATCAAAAACTTGCTTCACGCAAAACGTTATAACTTAGTGACATATATATGTATACTGATGAAATTTTATTTGGTCTCTCGAAAGGCTTTCCACTACGTAGTATCGTTGACCCCTCATTAATCAGTCTTCAAACTTAAGGAGGTTTATCTGATATGGAATTCATAAAAAAATTAATATAAGCTTATTAATATGAAGAAAATCCTCAAAAAAAATTATGACTAGTTTGGATACCTAAGAGTCGCGATATTAATAAAATAATTTTTCATGATTTAGTACAGAGTCTTATGAGAATGCAGATTTTTTTGGTCTTTCCACTTAGAATGCGCAACAATTAATGAACAGTTTTCACGTCAACTTGTATAAATAGGAAATTGATATCTAAGGAAAAGTATGACAGCTCGTAGAAATCGATACATAATTTATAATAATTCTCCTTCAAACTGCTGTCGTTGACTAACTTATCCTCCATATGCGTGATAGCGGCAACGCCGCGGTCTCGATGTAGCATATTATTTGAAATTCGCAGATGTGACATATGTTGTACACTTCAAGCTTAAGCATCCAAACAGAATGATCGAACGCGAGCGAACAAACGCCGAATCTACAGAAATTCTGATTTGACTTCAGACGTACCCGATAAACCTTAATAGCCAGACTGTATATATCCACATAGAGGTTTTACTGCCTTTATATCTTTTACTATCATATAAAACGGTAGCACCAAAGTTTTAGGAAATTTTCCAGTGATTTGAAATGTAAAGGAGGTTCCTTTCTTGAATTAAGTATATGTAATTGTATTACAGCAAAAATAATTTCTTTCAAACTATATTTTGTATCAGTGAAACGGTTATGTACCTTTTTTAGAGAATCCAAAAGAAACTTATTACTGTATTGTAAAATTATTTGCACACGTAAAAGCTCATTGTACCATTTTCGTTTATTCTGAATTTTATCAAATATGATTACTAAACTGCAAAAATTTTTAAATACTCGTATGTCCTTGTTTTTTTACACAGCTGGCGAGAAGTGGATAGTCTTGGCAGACTGAATACGATGCACATTTGAATTAGTTGGTTTATAAGCTGTGATGTCACAATTTGAAGTCAGTCATTAAAAGAGGATAGTAATAACCAAGCTTCACTGAATGTTGTGCGATATGAGACACTGATATATTTTATATTTCTAATTAAAAAAAAAAATCAAAACATGATCAACAGAAACTCATATTTTTTACCATATCGAATGAAAACAAAATGCCAATCTGGAATGTATGATTGCCTCGCGGGCCTTATTATACCTAAACTAATCAAAAATGTTACAATTTTATGGTAGTGTAATATGGGAACTTTAAAGAAAGTGAATTAAAAGCCTGAAAAATGTCTTTTTCATAAAACTAATTCCTTTAATGGAAAAAGTAATGTCAACTTTTTTTTATATTCTGCAATACAGTAAAACCTCGATCTTGCCAGGTAACATGGGCAACCCTTAACACGGATAACTGAAAACTTGGATAATAATGAGTAATGTAGTTTTTTTAATTTATTTTGTAATCCGACGGAAGCAATGTGTATTTATTACACATCTATCACTTGTTAAAACAAAATTATACACAATATGTAATTTAATTATAAAACAATAAGGAAATGGTCATTCCGCCCATCTGTTATATTGAATTTCGTTTTTCTTTCTGTAAAAATAGGCACAAAAACCCGTAGTGGAAAAACGGCGTCATATCATGGACAATTAGAACAGTGGACAGACTCATATAACTGAAGTTTTACCATACAGGGTGTAACTTGAATGGGTATCATATTTTCACGGAGGCTACCTGTGATTTTTAGAAACACATTTGTTTGTTCTCTCAAATTCCATTGTGAAAGAAACTGTTTTTTAACCTTTTTTTCATAATTTCCATACTCCGCCGTTGACAGGCTAGTGTAACAAACACACGCGTCAATTCCTGACTATTTGATTTAAAAAGTAGTGTTCTGGGGAACACGTACTATTATCCCTAAAAAACTAACCTCCAATTAAAGTTACTCCCTGTACATGTGTCTACTATCCTTAGTTGATTGTTATAAATAAAGCAAGTAACTTTTTAATGTAATTTTCTGTTTCAGAAAATACACAATAAAAGGACATACAATTTATGGATGTAAAAATGTAATTATGATAGGGTTGTTTTCTTTTACTCCATTTAACAAAGTCCCAAAACTTGAAAGTTTGTAGGATCTTCTGAGTCATCATTGCCCCCCCCTTTTGTGTGTCAAGAAAAAACAAAAAACGATGGTGATGGTTTCATAGACTGAAACCCTTGCATACTACCCCTATCCAGGAAAAACCACCCCACTTTCCAGGGTCTAGGGGTGAATAATAATAAATTATATTAATTGACACTAGCATATCCCGGAGTGACCCTCGGAGGTTGAACCACCTACTCCCACCTACAATAGGAAAATATACAAAATATTAAAAATGCTTGGCTAGGTTTGAAGGTTTCCTAGGGTTTTCCGAGGGTGGGTATCACGATGGTGGTGTTATATTTCCCCGCCACCTTCCCAGACCTATTTCCAAAATATTCTCTTCAATGCTTTTGGTCAGATTAAATATCTCGAAAGTACAGTTGACTGAGTGGCGGCTTGTGATATTGAGAATAGGTGAAGCATTGATTGACTAAAAAGAAAAAAAAAATTTTTCAAATTTTCAAGATCAACTGGCTTTAAATGAATCTGGAAATTTTTAGTTGCATTTGTAATATTACCAAAAAACTGACGTTCGTGAGGATTTTCATTTAGATTTTATAAAAAATTGAAATATTAGTTCGGCTTGTGGACTTTTGCGAACATTAACGTACACCGTACATGTATGTTCCAAAGAAGCTTTGTTGTTTATGACAGTTATGACTTTCCCAAAATTGTTAAATCCCCCCTCCCCTATTCCACATGCCTGACTTTACAACCACAATTAAACACGGTATACAGAAAAGTTTTTTTTAAATGAACACTTCCACACAACCACTTATACTCCGAATACCATTCATTCTGAAACTTTCGAACGTACATGTTCGAATAGAATAAGGCAATTTAAAAAATCTTTTTTTGTCATCAATTTTCCATCTGGACAAAGGCGTTTCCAATAAAATACATATTGGATCATACATTAGAAACATTTCAACAATTATTATACAAAACAAGTATTAACTAGGAACAGTTATAATCGTGCACTGGACGACGCGTATCGTATAAACTGTTAAAGGCAGGTGATGGGCGATGCTGCTTCAATTTCTGTGTCATTCGTTCCCCCACCCCGTAGTTTAATCACGTATTGGCCGCCTCGTCATGATAACCGCCATAAACAATGCTACGAAGAGAAGCAGAATACAGACTGATTTCAATCTGCGTCAGTTGTGTATACTATACGTTGTATGGTTCGAGGTTGATCTTCGCACTCAACGAAGGCAATGGTTTTTTAGAAGGCGGTCACCGCGTAACTATTGTGTCTAACAAACACAATACATTTTCAATATAGAATTGTACCTAAATTATAAAATTTATATAAAATTAAAAATAATTTTAAATTACACAACCAAACGGAAATTTTAAGTGAAGCAGTGTGTCACTTGCGTCACCTGACGAGCCGCCACTGAGTTGACCTTAGCAACCTTCAGCGGTTGAAACTGCCCTGCTCGCAATACAGAAGTCACCTGAAAAGTGAGAAAACAAGCTCAGAAAGATCTTTTTAGAGGTTTTCTAGGATGGGTCTCATGATGGTGGCGTTATTTTTCAACATGCCCTCATATAACAACCCCTGATGTACAAAAACACTTTATTCTCCGCGCTATCAGGCCTGGGCATGTTCAATTGGGTTTTTAAAGAAAATATCAACTAAATCACTTACCTGAGGTGAAATAATTTACAAATGGTTCAGAACGGTTTTTGTTCGATTGCTGAATTGATTTTTTGGGAATTTTTTTTTTTTAATTTTAATTTAAAATTATAAATATATATGCACTCTAGAGTTTATAGAAAATGCCATATGTTCATATAAAAATCCCGAATGGGCAGAGATTAGTTCAACCCCGGCGGTATACTAGTATCGATTAATACAATTCACTATTATTCACTATGAAAAAATCCACTCCGACAAACCCCCGCAAGCTAAAGACAAGAAACCCAGAACTTGTAATGGAGTATGCAAGGGTTTCAGTCTACAAAACCATTAATAATTTTTCTCCCCCTTGAAAATGGGGGGGGGGGGATGTTTTTCAAAAGATTCTACAAAGTTTCAAATTTTTGGTATCACATTAAATGGACTATTTGGTAAAACTTCAAATAAAATGTTATTTAAATATTAAATGCTTAGAAAATAAACAAAATTACTTCTTTTGTTTTTCATGTTTTATTGGAATTCCTTAAAACAATAGATGATTAGGTACTGTATAATATGCAAAGGCAGATTGGGGTTTACTCCTCTGTGTTAGAGGTAAAAGGACCCCGCAACTATCCTTGTGGAATGGTACGAAACTTTTTCGAATGATAGTCCCCAATGTGTTAATCAAAAAAGTCCATGGGACCTAGGTCTGAAAAACTACTGTTCTGAAGTTATCGATTCCACTTGCTCGATCACCATCGAGTCCAATGATTTACGGGCGAGTATAAACAAATATTTCTTTATTAAGTGACCATACCTAACCTGTTTCTTGATGTATTTTCGTGTGCTGTGAAGCATGTACTGAAGAACAGCGATAGCAACACATACTGCTTGAGCGACATCTTATGTTTTTATGCATCCTGAACACTTAGTAGTTTTTCAGACCTAGGTCCCATGGACTTTTTGATTAACACATTGAGGACTATCATTCGGCAAAGTTCCGTGCCATTCGACCGGGACCGGTTTTCCAAAAGGATAGTTGCGGGGACCTTTTGGAAACATAGAAATTTTTATTAAACAGGATTCGAGAATTCTGTAATCCTGCAGTATAGATGGCACTACTAGAAATGGTCAATAATCTTGTACCCCTTTCATCGCAACAACTTTATAAGTAATTTCTCTCTCGGAACTGTGCGGGCAACGTAAGAAAAATAGAACACACATAGTGCACTCTCATTCCTACAGTGGTATAGTATGCTGAAACGGTAGCTGTATGAAAGAATTTGGTGTAAATCTACAGTGCATATTTACTTGCAACGAAACGCAATATGCCAGTATTGACAAATCATAGGCTGAAATTGTATGTGTATTAAAATCAATTGTGTATTTGCCTTTACAGCATGATAGAAAGTTAATCCTAATACAGAGCCTTCATAAATGATTACAAGCCATTTAACCAGTAATTTTGTTTGGTGCAGTAATTTTATTTCCTTCACGTTGACAATTAAATTTCGGTAAAATTAAAATAAGATCAAGATTACATTAAAACGCAACATTCATTCATTCATGACATTCTGTTCAACAAATCAGCGATTACATTATCTCAAGTGTAGACACAACGGTTTGTCATTGTTCATTGTAAACGGATTTAATATTGGTGATGCTAAGGTTTACTAATTTTTAGTTGATAGTACCAATCGTGCAATGTTGGGTTGCTAAAGATCAGCGGTCACGTGGCTTGTAATCATTTATGAAGACTGTACTAGTACACACAGCAGTTCCTCTAGAATCTACGTTATCACAAATCGTGTACCTTTTTTTGCATAAAATAACCTAATAAATGACGAAATACGTGTTACATATTTCAATTGAATCTTTTAAAAAGAAAAATGGGAAATGACCCTATTATATTTTAAAATTGGGATGATTTGAAGGATTTAAGTTTCAAGCAAAACATTCCATGTGCTTCAGTATAGTTATGATTACGTTTTGGCATTTTTTTATCAAAGGACACTAGTTTTTAAAAATATCTCATAATATAATTTTTATGTTTACAAACATATTGAATCGTTAAAAAAAAAACATGAAAGTTGCAAATTTGTGGACATTTATGATTAATTACATTCATTTGCTTTCCATCTTTTAATAACTTCATTCTTCTTTTAACAACTAAAAACTGTATTTATTTTATTAGGTAAGCATTGGATCAGTTTAAATAAATAAATTAATTAACATTTGCAGTTGAGTAAAAGTAGAGCAGAATAATTTTGTAGAATGTCGATGCGATATTAACAGCAGCATTTTCTCTTTCCACAGCCGATAAGTACCCCAGATCCAGCGAATCACCATGCACCAAAGCCAGAACCGTCGGAGGTGCATTAACGGTGTCTCCTTCAAGTGACGTATTTCTTATTGGGCTGCAAACTGCTACGAATGTGTGAAGTGCATGTTGGATCACATTTTATGTTTTTTCAAACACATTAAGCTATACATATCGTAAAAATTGGAATATTTACATTTACATCACAACATATTTCCGCCTTGTTTTTGTGACTCATTTCGTAATCCCGATATTTAGTTTAGTAGATTTTATTTGTATGTATTCTTTTTTATAAAAATCAAACTATGTACATAAGCGTTCTGGTTTTAACTTAAATATGATGATGAAAACATTTATTTACAACAAATTGTGATGTGTAGCTTAGGGTTCCCAAATGAGTCACTGTTGTAAAAAGAATATACTTAATTTGTTTTCATCTTTTATTTTGTAAAAATGGTATATTCATGCTTTTTTTGTACCGTCCAATTTCTTTTCGTGTAATTTTGTCTTTGTGCAGAGAGCTAATGTATATCCTGTTTTTTAATAAATAGCATTAAGGGAAATTACCGATGAGAACTTGGACCTGATCGTAGAGTATAATAGGTTTAAACAAAATTGAAGCTATCGTCATAAATAGTTTAATCATGTAAAATCTTTTAGTTTTTAATTAGAAATTTTTAAAATATTAAGTGCATTATTATTTTGAGAGGAAAGTACACCGCGGTATTTTTTACATAAACATTTTCCTAGCTATTGTGAATAATGAAAAAAGTTTTATATTTTAAGATTTCTTGAAACTATGTGTGTATAAAATTGTTTATTTAGGAAATGCTGCAATGTCGAATGAATGATAAATAGCCCAAACATTTTATGTTAAAAATTTTTAGGAAAAATAAACTACAATTCTATATAAAAAATATAATATACTGACAAAAGACTTTTGTTTAAAGCAACCAGTGAGGAAGATCGAAGTGGACTTAAAACAATTTTAAGGTGAAGTGCGGTAATGTTTAATTTCGTATTGTAGAATAAAATAGTGATACTTGTGACTAATTTCAGTGATTTAATTTACAAACTGCTTCGGATTGTCGCATATTTTCGTTTACGAGCCCCTTTTTATTCACAACACGAATATAACATTCCAAATACTTACTAGTACCCAAAATGATTTTGGCAATAATTAAAAAAAAAAAACGGTTACGGTGTACTATTTGCTCAGTATATTTTTATAAAAACAATTTTTAAACAATTTATAAAGGGTAGAAAATGGTTCACCAACTGCGTTTCTAATAAAAAATGTATTGCTTCTCTCTACGACGGTTAAACGAAAATACGCGACGACGGAAATCACAATAGAACAGCATGTGAAAAAAATTGTAGGGGCTATTGGACTTCCACAGAATTTTGAAATAAATATCTTGAAAAATTTATTTAGGTAGCATTTTGTGTTTTGTGTAGGGCATTCAATTCCTCGTTTCAGATTCGAATTAATAAAATGCACACCTTGAGGCTGGTTCATTTAAAACGATCGTGAGTATATTTTTGCAAATCGCAAAAGTAGCATTAATAAGAAATGTTGTTCCTATAAAAACGAAATACTATAAAATCCTAGGTAATTTTTACATAATTTTATTTATTGTTTGTTACACTTATACATTATCATGTGCAAGTTGCAGTTTTACATACCGTTTTAACTAATTTTTTAATTTTATTATTATCTGTAGGATGTAATATGAATTTCATAAAAAATTTGATATTATTTGAACCTCTTCGAGAATTTATCAATTTTCTTGCTAATTTCGTTCTAACGTGAACCAGCCTTTAGCTAGAATTAGATAAGAGTGACACATTTGCGATCAGAGTGATTTGATCATGGATAACTGACATTTTTTTCTTTTAATAAATATAAATAGGAAATTCATTTTGGATATGAAGATGGTTTTGTTCATAGAACTTTTTTTGTTCTTGTACTTGATACGCAAATCAAAGTAACAGCAAATACAGAATTTTGACCGAGATTACTGCTATGAACCAATTCTCTACTGTTGTACAGGGTGGGCCAATTTCTACACTTTTGAGTGGACCGTCAAGCGGATAGACAAAAAGTAGCTAAAATGAGTCAGAATGATGAAAACAACATAATTTTTTGAGATATCGAGTAACTTTTTTCATTTTGTGAAGTTTTTGTTTATCGTACCAGCAAACGCATAACCAATTGAGAACTTGAAATATATTGTCAAATTTTGATTATATCACAGAAATTTAACAGTGAAGATGCACAGATACACGGTATATCACATCACATACCTAGAACAAAAAAAAAAAAGAAAACAAGAATAGGTGAAGCATATTTATTGACTAAAAAGAAAAAAAAGCGCCGCTGGTGAAAATTTTTTAATTTTAAAGGTCAAACGGCTTTAAATGAATTCGGAAATTTTTAGTTGCATTTGCAATATTACCGAAAAACTGACGTTCGTGAGAAGGATTTTCATTTAGATTTTATAAAATATATAAATATTAGTTCGGCTTGTGGACTTCTGCGAACATTAATGCACTGTATATGTATGTTCCAAAGAAGCTTCATCGTTACAACAGTCTCACGTGACGTTCCCAAAATTGTTAAATCCCTCCTTATCCCACACGTCCTACTTTACACCCACAATTAAACAAGGCACACAGAAAAATTTTTTTAAATAAACACTTCCACATAACCACTTATACTCCGAATACCATTCATTCCAAAACTTCCGAACGCACACATTGTCTTTTGACTTCCTCTTTTTCCTATATCGAGAGAATAAGGCACAAGTCTCACGCAATTTAAAAAATCCTTTTTGTTCTCAATTTTCCATCTGGAAAGTGGCGTTTCCAATAAAATACATACTGAATCGTACATGAGAAACATTTCTACAATTATATACAAAACCAATATTAACAAAGAACCGTTATAATCGTGTACTGGGGGATGTGTATCATATAAACTGTTTACAAGGCAAGCAATGGGCGTCGGATGATGACAATGCTGCTTCAATTTCCGCATCACTCGTTCCCCCACACTGCAGTTTACTCCCGTGTTGGCCTCCTCGTTGCCATGACAACCGCTGTAAACAACGCTACAAGAGAAGCGGAATACAGACTGATTTTGATCCGCATCACTACGAAGTTGATGTTCGTGCTCAACGAAGGCAATATTTTTTTAAAAGACGTTCACCGCGCAACTATTCTGTTTATTTCTGCATATTAAACAAACAAACAACAATACATTTTCAATATAAAATTAAAAATAATTTTAAATTGCGCAACCAAACAGAAATTTTAGGTGAAGCGGTGCATTACTTGGCGAGCCGCCTCTGTTTTATTGTTTTTCAAAATATTCTCCATGTGGTTGAAGCAATTTTTGAAGCACTTTTTCCATTCCAGTTGAGGTACCTCCAAAATATGCATTTTGAACGCTTCAACCGCTTCTTCGGGCATTGAAAAGCGTTGGCCTTGTAATTTGTTAATCAAATTAATAAATAACGAGCGTTCAAATAAAAACGTGGTCGAAGTTGGCTCTGACACATTGGACGTAGGGAGTAGCTTATAGCGACCAACTTAACCTCATTTCTCA
>NW_019416795.1:0-4022 GCF_000390285.2 Anoplophora glabripennis
CATTTTACTAAGGCGATTTTTTGCAGATCGTGTTCTTTTGAAATGTAGATTCACTGGTATCATTTATGCTACGCCATTCAAAAACACCCTGTATAGTGTGTTCCACTTAAGATTGAACGTTCCATAACTTCCTTATGAGTCGCTTTAGAAAAAATATTGTTAAACCAAAATTGCATCTATTTTTATTGTTCATCCCTGTAAAATATTTTCAACTATACAGGGTGTTGGGTTTAGCCTGAGCGCTAACCAACTTTTATTTTTGAAATGAAACACCCTGTATATTACGCCATTTTTAGATTTCTCGTTAAATTTACCATACCTTATGTCAAGGACGTTTCGTTGCCAAATTATTCAACTTTTTAGAAAATTTTCCTGATGGCATCGTTTTTAACATTAAATAATATCTTCTAAGCTATTGATGTTATGCATTCACGGATTTCTCCATTCGATTTAGTGTAAAATTCTCTGTCATTTGGGCTACGAAAAGGACATTATTCTTACAAGACACAAATTGTGCGGCATCTTAAACTTCAAAATATTCAAACTCGTAAAACTCATTTTTTTAAATGGAACTAGTATTTTTTCTTCTAATCATTGGACGCACATTTAAATTCCATTTCGACTGATATGGTACTGATTTCATCAGTGCTTGAGAAATTTCCATTTATTTGAATTTTTCCCAAAATCGGCAAAAAAGCCTTCTTTAAAAAGCAATGTAGGAACTAACAACTAAGTTTTGAACGCTGCAGGTTTTTTTATAGAATTATATAAATAGACCACTTTCCCGTCGCATTTTACCAGGCTTGGGACTGGCAGTAACTTTACTGGCATGCTTAAGGTGGCCATATCCCTGGCCGAGAAATGGTGAAATTTCTGGCATTTTTAGGTACTGAAATCTTGAAAAGTAAAACGTGTAGAAAAAAAGTAAGCACAAAAATAAAATCCTTGATGTTTTGTTTATTCATTGTTACCATTTAAATTTACCCAAATAATATAATAACTAAAAAAAAGNAGGTTTTCAGTACCTAAAACCTTGAGGGTTTGATCGTTTTTGCACCTGTTTATTCGTTTTACTGCGGCGTCTTTGAAAATACTCAGGTGGCATGACATAACATTCCTATTATTTGATAAGCTTTAAATTATTCAGTTATTAAATGTTTGAAATTATTTGTCTTTGCGGAAAACACTATTTAAAGAATATGGGGCCCTTAAAAGGTGGTCAAAAGAATAATAAAATTAGACTACACGAACATCAGAATAGAATAGAACAAAATAAAACATAAACACTTAACGGAAACAAAAACAACGTTTTAGATTAAGTGCTCAAAATGTTGACCATTTTGAGCAATGTATGAGCGAAGTCTGTTTTTAAGCTATTTCTGCACATTTTCTAACATCTGTGGAGTGACTTCTTCAAATGCTGTAAGTATGCGATGGCGCATGTCCTCTACAATAGTTGGCGGTGTCTTATAGACTTTACTGATTATGAAATTCCACAAGAAAAAGTTGCAAATCTTGTCATCGTAACTTCGTATCCTTCTAATGAACAATTGCGTGAATAACCCTGTATACAGAGTATAACAAGTTTGACTTCAACATGAGATAGAGTAATAAAAAATTAACAAAAAAGTTGTATATTACAGGGGCGTAAGATTAATAATTTTCAAAATATAGCGAGTATTATTATTGGCGAGTTTCATCAATTTGACAACAGCGCTTAACCTAATGTTACACAGTGCGCACGCCGTAAACTTGTCCTATGGAATAACAAAAATTTACTATTGTGAAACATTTAGTAAATTTCAAGACAATTGTTTTCCAGTTTTTAAATAAATAAAATAAAATTTATCGATTTTATAATGCGAAGATAGTGTTGTGCTTAAATTTTAGTTCGAATTTTAGTAATTATGAATCTCTTAAAACAGGAACTTTGAATCAAATTATGAATTTGAAAAATATGTAATTAAAGTACCCACTTCGCCCAACTAATCATATGTATTAAAAATAATTTAGGTACTTACCAATAAGCAAAATTCAGTGATTTTCAAAATGCACAAGTACAAAATCAACTACCAAATAATATGCTCAAAATGGAACCATTTTTGGAAAATACTCGGATTTATCATTTGATGGGATTTGATGGGCAGTGGCAAAAATTCGTTCTTGCAAATCTTCGACTGTCGAATTCCAGATTCCAACTGAATTGCGTAATATTGGTTGTTGACACCTTATTACCTCGTGTTAACTGCTGCGCCGTTGTTACATTGCTCGATATGAATTTTATCAAATTTTAAATTTATTACAACGCTAATTATTTTTTAGAATTAAACTAAGTTTAAGAAGTTTAAAAAATGATAAACATTGTATTTTATGGTATTCTATGCATGCAGTTATGTCAATATTCCTTAATTAATTTGTACATCAAATTGGAGATTTTGATAATTTTTTTCTAGGAAATGGTTGAGTTTAAGACCCATGTCATATAAGGTTTTTTTGGTTATTTTAATGTATTCTATCGTCTGTTAAAATTAAGGCAGTCGAACTTTTAACACCCCGTATATCAACACAATTGAGTCAAAAGTTATCTCCTATAACACGTCTTGATGAATATTCGGATGCCTGTATGGTATAGATATACGTAAAGCTTCAACGTTCGTTGTAATCATATAATATACTTGAAATCTTGTGGTACCCTTCTCTAAAACCCTAAACATATTGTACATAAGAGTCACACAGGTTCGATACGTTGTGGCTGCCCAACGCCATAATTATACGGCCTAAGGCGTTCGGATCAGGATCGGATTCTGCTTAAATATAAACTTTGCAGTATTGCGGGTGAATAATAATAAATAACGTACCATAAATTTGGCGTTTCTGCGATTAAATATTATTATTTATTGTAGTAACCTATAGCTCAAATAAACAAAGTCAATGTCAGACGTCACTGCTCACTGACATTGAGAATTGTAACACAACTGCTTTTAAAAATTTGAGATGATTTTAAAAAATGTCATCATTCAGACTTGTACATTGTACAGTTAAAGAGTTACATTAGTGACATGTTCTCCCTAAATCTAGCTATTGAAATATTATTTTCCCAGAAGATAAATTATCTTTATTTAACCACTAACAATATATAGGTTTGCAAACTAACTGAAATAAGGTCAACAACTAACAAAAAATGTATTGTTTTTTGTAGGTTCGCGATGCGTCTTCATGCTATATCTTGTGTAAAAAAATGATACACTTAACAGTAATCCATATCTCTATATCTCATTCGCAGTCGCGTGTTAAAAATTCCTTCTGAATTATAAAACTGTTTTCCTGATGATAACTTTAATTTTTTAAGTATTTTTCGTTGTTAGAATCTATATAATTCTAGTCGCTATTAGATATACTCATATATCTATGCTGCTTATCTCAATAGTAAAAATTCTAGGTTAAGTATTACAACGGACAATCTGGTTGAAGCTCATTAACACTATCTGAATATAACAGTCTCATAAACAAGTTGTATAGCCAGTTAACGTAATAGTTATTTTATATAAAAACGATATGGTATAATTTATTGACGCACCTAGACAGCTGTGCATTATTTGAACGACGATTAAACCATTTTTCTGCTTATATAATGTGCTAAGGAAGGATTTCTCCATTAAGTTCAGTATGCTTTTGCGATTTTTCAGTCACTGCGACTAGAAATTACATTCGCAGTTAAAACTGCCTAAAGACGAGCTTTTGAGATTTTCAGTTGGAAGATTATATAGGGTGTTTTGCATAAGAACCGACACAGAGCAGTGGTATGTAGGGGAACCCAAAATATGGCGATTTAACGCAACTTACCTTTATACTAAGCTGCACCCCTGAGAAGTTATAGGCCTTGAAGGTGGGGTTCATTTGTCCTCTTGTAAACTGAATCCGGGGACATACTGTGTATATGACAATGGCTGACAGGAACGTTAAATTAATAACAATTTAATAATAATAATAATAATAATAATAATAATAATAATAATAATAAT